>NC_136265.1:116176458-116201458 GCF_964187855.1 Myxine glutinosa
CACATAATTGGATTATTCTTTATCGATTCACAAACACATAATTGGATTTTTCTTTATCCTTTCACAAACACATAATTGGATTATTCTTTATCTATTCACAAACACATAATTAGATTATTCTTTATCTATTCACAAACACATAATTAGATTATTCTTTATCTTTTCACAAACACATAATTAGATTATTCTTTATCTATTCACAAACACATAATTGGATTATTCTTTATCTTTTCACAAACACATAATTAGATTATTCTTTATCTATTCACAAACACATAATTGGATTATTCTTTATCTATTCACAAACACATAATTAGATTATTCTTTATCTATTCACAAACACATAATTAGATTATTTTTTATCTATTCACAAACACATAATTAGATTATTCTTATCTATTCACAAACACATAATTTTTTTTTTTTTTTTTTTTTTTTTCTGACGACTCTACTCTCCGTCGCTCCATTCCTCATCCCTCAGATCGGCAGTCTGCAGCCTCCTCACTCTCTGCAGACCTGGACAAAATCACAGACTGGTCAAACAAGTGGCACATGTCTTTCAATCCTGACAAATCTCACACTCTTACAATGTCTCTCCGAAAGGACCGACTGGACAACCCTCCCATCTACTTTCTCAACAATCCTCTCCAAGAAGTTCTGTCGCTCAAGCTTTTGGGTCTCACTATCTGCCATGATCTTTCTTGGGAAAACCACATTTCCAAGCTGGCCTCCAAAGCCAGTCGCCGACTGGGCATCCTCCGTCGTGCGAAGTCCTTCCTTGGCACACCTGAGCTCCTCACCACATACAAGGCTTTCATCCGCAGCTCAATGGAATACTGTTCCCCCCCTCTGGGCTGGTGCTCCTGCCTCACACCTTGCTCGGCTTCACGCTGTTGAGGCCAAAGCTTTCAGAATCATTGGAATCTCCTGCGATGTAGTCAACACCGAGGGCCTTTCACTCACTCACCGCAGGCAGGTTGGTGGTCTTTCTGTCTTCTACCGACTCCTCTCCGGCCATGCTCCCCCAGCTCTCTCTGTGCTCTGTCCCCCCAATATTCCTTCAGGTCGCACAAGATCTGCCTGCAACCCTCTTATGGTTAAACTGCCAAAGTCTAGGCTCTCTGCTCACCTTCACTCTTTCATTCCCCTTTTCTCCCGCCTCTGGAACAAACTCCCCCACTCCCTTCAATCCCACTCCTCCCTCCAGGTCTTTAAAACAGCTGTTCACCACCATCTCTTATCTTCCCCCATCGAAAACCTTGATCTTTTCTACCCCCGGTAATTCACCCCAGAGTCCTTGCAGTGTTCATATGTTTTATTCCTCTCCCACCTCCCCCCAAGTCCTCCCGATGTCCCTGCTCTCAAATGTTGTGTTTGTGTCCTTCCCCTTCTTCCCCCTCTCTTTTGTGTCCTTCCCCCTCTCTCCCCATCTTGTCTGCCGCTCCCCTTGTTTTTTGTGTTTTGTGTGTCGCTTTGTCTTTTTGTGTGATTAATGTTAGCTCTTTCACGAGCCTCGATCTTGTATACAAAAAAAAACAAAAAAAAACACATAATTGGATTATTCTTTATCTATTCACAAACACATAATTGGATTATTCTTTATCTTTTCACAAACACATAATTAGATTATTCTTTATCTATTCACAAACACATAATTCGATTATTCTTTATCTATTCACAAACACATAATTAGATTATTCTTTATCTTTTCACAAACACATAATTGGATTATTCTTTATCTATTCACAAACACATAATTAGATTATTCTTTATCTATTCACAAACACATAATTGGATTATTCTTTATCTATTCACAAACACATAATTGGATTATTCTTTATCGATTCACAAACACATAATTAGATTATTCTTTATCTTTTCACAAACACATAATTGGATTATTCTTTATCTATTCACAAACACATAATTGGATTATTCTTTATCCTTTCACAAACACATAATTAGATTATTCTTTATCTATTCACAAACACATAATTGGATTATTCTTGATCTATTCACAAACACATAATTAGATTATTCTTTATCTTTTCACAAACACATAATTAGATTATTCTTTATCTTTTTACAAACACATAATTGGATTATTCTTTATATATTCACAAACACATAATTGGAGTATTCTTTATCTTTTCACAAACACATAATTAGATTATTCTTTATCTTTTCACAAACACATAATTGGATTATTCTTTATCTTTTCACAAACAAATAATTGGATTATTCTTTATCTTTTCACAAACAAATAATTGGATTATTCTTTATCTTTTTACAAACACAAAATTGGATTATTCTTTATCTATTCACAAACACATAATTGGATTATTCTTTATCTTTTCACAAACACATAATTAGATTATTCGTTATCTTTTCACAAACACATAATTGGATTATTCTTTATCTTTTCACAAACACATAATTAGATTATTCTTTATCTTTTCACAAACACATAATTGGATTATTCTTTATCTTTTCACAAACAAATAATTAGATTATTCTTTATCTTTTCACAAACACATAATTGGATTATTCTTTATCTATTCACAAACACATAATTAGATTATTCTTTATCTATTCACAAACACATAATTAGATTATTCTTTATCTATTCACAAACACATAATTAGATTATTCTTTATCTATTCACAAACACATAATTGGATTATTCTTTATCTTTTCACAAACACATAATTAGATTATTCTTTATCTATTCACAAACACATAATTAGATTATTCTTTATCTATTCACAAACACATAATTAGATTATTCTTTATCTATTCACAAACACATAATTGGATTATTCTTTATCTATTCACAAACACATAATTAGATTATTCTTTATCTATTCACAAACACATAATTAGATTATTCTTTATCTATTCACAAACACATAATTAGATTATTCTTTATCTTTTCACAAACACATCATTGGATTATTCTTTATCTATTCACAAACACATAATTAGATTATTCTTTATCTATTCACAAACACATAATTAGATTATTCTTTATCTATTCACAAACACATAATTAGATTATTCTTTATCTTTTCACAAACACATCATTGGATTATTCTTTATCTTTTCACAAACACATCATTGGATTATTCTTTATCTTTTCACAAACACATAATTAGATTATTCTTTATCTATTCACAAACACATAATTAGATTATTCTTTATCTTTTCACAAACACATCATTGGATTATTCTTTATCTTTTCACAAACACATCATTGGATTATTCTTTATCTATTCACAAACACATAATTAGATTATTCTTTATCTATTCACAAACACATAATTAGATTATTCTTTATCTTTTCACAAACACATCATTGGATTATTCTTTATCTATTCACAAACACATAATTAGATTATTCTTTATCTATTCACAAACACATAATTAGATTATTCTTTATCTATTCACAAACACATAATTAGATTATTCTTTATCTTTTCACAAACACATCATTGGATTATTCTTTATCTTTTCACAAACACATCATTGGATTATTCTTTATCTTTTCACAAACACATCATTGGATTATTCTTTATCTTTTCACAAACATGGGAAGGTGATGATTTCACAAACATCACGAAGGTGATGGCAAGTGGTAAAGCATGTGGTGAGGTGGAAAGAACTGGGAAGTGGCCCTGTGCTGTGTGTAGGAAGGGTGTCGGAGTGAACTCCATTCAGTGTACAATGTGCGCTGAGTGCGTTCATCAAAAATGTAGTGGTCTGAGAGGGTCATTAACCAATGTGGCAGCTACATTCAAATGTAAGGTGTGCACAGAGGGAGCTGCAGATGGAGGAAATGTTGAGTTGGATCTTGGAGACGGTGTGAAGCTGGAAGGAGTGAAAACATTTTGCTACCTCGGAGACATGCTGAATGGAGAAGGTGGATCAGACTCGGCAACGGTTGCTCGAGTGAGATGTGCATGGAAGAAGTTTCGGGAATTCAGTGGCGTGCTGATGATGAGGGGAGTGTCGTTGAAGCTGAAGGGAAAGGTGTATGCTGCATGTGTGAGAAGTGTTATGATTTATGGGAGTGAGACATGGGTAATGAACGTAGAGCAGCAACGAAGGTTGGAAAGGGTGGAAATGCGAATGGTTCGACGGATGTGCGGAGTATCGTTGAGAGAGAGGAAGACAAATGATGAATTGCGAAAGATGATGGGAATAGAGCCTGTGATTGATGCTGTGAAGAGGAACAGGTTGAGATGGTTTGGTCATGTGTTGAGGAAGGATGAAAGTGACTGGTTGAGAAGAGTGATGGAAATGAATGTAGAAGGAAGTAGAAGACGGGGAAGACCGAGAAAGACTTGGCTAAAGATGGTGGAAGAAGAAATGCGGGCAAGGGGGTTAACAAGGAGAGATGCAGAAAATAGGGCAAAATGGAGAAGATTGTCATGGGGACCGCAAGGCTAACCCCCGCTCTAGCAGGGAAAATGGCCTTTTAAAATGCATGTTGTTGTTGTTGTGTTTTCACAAACAAATAATTGGATTATTCTTTATCTTTTCACAAACAAATAATTGGATTATTCTTTATCTTTTTACAAACAAATAATTGGATTATTCTTTATCTTTTCACAAACAAATAATTGGATTATTCTTTATCTTTTTACAAACACATAATTGGATTATTCTTTATCTATTCACAAACACATAATTAGATTATTCTTTATCTTTTCACAAACACATAATTAGATTATTCTTTATCTTTTCACAAACACATAATTAGATTATTCTTTATCTATTCACAAACACATAATTGGATTATTCTTTATCTATTCACAAACACATAATTGGATTATTCTTTATCTTTTCACAAACAAATAAATGGATTATTCTTTATCTTTTCACAAACAAATAATTGGATTATTCTTTATCTTTTTACAAACACATAATTGGATTATTCTTTATCTATTCACAAACAAATAATTGGATTATTCTTTATCTATTCACAAACAAATAATTAGATTATTCTTTATCTTTTCACAAACACATAATTGGATTATTCTTTATCTTTTCACAAACAAATAATTGGATTATTATTTATCTTTTCACAAACAAATAATTGGATTATTATTTATCTTTTCACAAACAAATAATTGGATTATTCTTTATCTTTTTACAAACACATAATTAGATTATTCTTTATCTTTTCACAAACAAATAATTGGATTATTCTTTATCTTTTCACAAACAAATAATTGGATTATTCTTTATCTTTTTACAAACACATAATTGGATTATTCTTTATATATTCACAAACACATAATTGGAGTATTCTTTATCTTTTCACAAACACATAATTAGATTATTCTTTATCTTTTCACAAACACATAATTGGATTATTCTTTATCTTTTCACAAACAAATAATTGGATTATTCTTTATCTTTTCACAAACAAATAATTGGATTATTCTTTATCTTTTTACAAACACATAATTGGATTATTCTTTATCTATTCACAAACACATAATTGGATTATTCTTTATCTTTTCACAAACACATAATTAGATTATTCTTTATCTTTTCACAAACACATAATTGGATTATTCTTTATCTTTTTACAAACACATAATTGGATTATTCTTTATCTTTTCACAAACAAATAATTAGATTATTCTTTATCTTTTCACAAACACATAATTAGATTATTCTTTATCTTTTCACAAACACATAATTGGATTATTCTTTATCTTTTCACAAACACATAATTGGATTATTCTTTATCTTTTCACAAACACATAACTGGATTATTCTTTATCTTTTCACAAACAAATAATTGGATTATTCTTTGTCTTTTCACAAACACATAATTGGATTATTCTTTATCTTTTCACAAACAAATAATTGGATTATTCTTTATCTATTCACAAACACATAATTAGGCTATTCTTTATCTTTTCACAAACACATAATTGGATTATTCTTTATCTTTTCACAAACACATAATTGGATGATTCTTTATCTTTTCACAAACAAATAATTGGATTATTCTTTATCTATTCACAAACACATAATTAGGTTATTCTTTATCTTTTCACAAACACATAATCGATTATTCTTTATATTTTCACAAACAAATAATTGGATTATTCTTTATCTATTCACAAACACATAATTAGATTATTCTTTATCTTTTCACAAACACATAATTAGATTATTCTTTATCTTTTCACAAACAAATAATTAGATTATTCTTATCTTTTCACAAACACATAATTAGATTATTCTTTATCTATTCACAAACACATAATTAGATTATTCTTTATCTTTTCACAAACACATAATTGGATTATTCTTTATCCTTTCACAAACACATAATTGGATTATTCTTTATCCTTTCACAAACACAAAATTGGATTATTCTTTATCTATTCACAAACACATAATTAGATTATTCTTTATCTATTCACAAACACATAATTCGATTATTCTTTATCTATTCACAAACACATAATTAGATTATTCTTTATCTATTCACAAACACATAATTAGATTATTCTTTATCTATTCACAAACACATAATTGGATTATTCTTTATCTTTTCACAAACACATAATTAGATTATTCTTTATCTATTTACAAACACATAATTAGATTATTCTTTATCTATTCACAAACACATAATTGGATTATTCTTTATCTATTCACAAACACATAATTGGATTATTCTTTATCCTTTCACAAACACATAATTGGATTATTCTTTATATATTCACAAACACATAATTGGATTATTCTTTATCTTTTCACAAACACATAATTAGATTATTCTTTATCTATTCACAAACACATAATTGGATTATTCTTTATCTTTTCACAAACACATAATTAGATTATTCTTAATCTATTCACAAACACATAATTAGATTATTCTTTATCTATTCACAAACACATAATTAGATTATTCTTTATCTATTCACAAACACATAATTAGATTATTCTTTATCTTTCACAAACAAATAATTGGATTATTCCTTATCTATTCACAAACACATAATTAGATTATTCTTTATCTATTCACAAACACATAATTAGATTATTCTTTATCTATTCACAAACACATAATTAGATTATTCTTTATCTTTTCACAAACACATAATTAGATTATTCTTTATCTATTCACAAACACATAATTAGATTATTCTTTATCTATTCACAAACACATAATTAGATTATTCTTTATCTATTCACAAACACATAATTAGATTATTCTTTATCTATTCACAAACACATAATTAGATTATTCTTTATCTTTTCACAAACACATAATTGGATTATTCTTTATCGATTCACAAACACATAATTGGATTTTTCTTTATCCTTTCACAAACACATAATTGGATTATTCTTTATCTATTCACAAACACATAATTAGATTATTCTTTATCTATTCACAAACACATAATTAGATTATTCTTTATCTTTTCACAAACACATAATTAGATTATTCTTTATCTATTCACAAACACATAATTGGATTATTCTTTATCTTTTCACAAACACATAATTAGATTATTCTTTATCTATTCACAAACACATAATTGGATTATTCTTTATCTATTCACAAACACATAATTAGATTATTCTTTATCTATTCACAAACACATAATTAGATTATTTTTTATCTATTCACAAACACATAATTAGATTATTCTTATCTATTCACAAACACATAATTTTTTTTTTTTTTTTTTTTGACGACTCTACTCTCCGTCGCTCCATTCCTCATCCCTCAGATCGGCAGTCTGCAGCCTCCTCACTCTCTGCAGACCTGGACAAAATCACAGACTGGTCAAACAAGTGGCACATGTCTTTCAATCCTGACAAATCTCACACTCTTACAATGTCTCTCCGAAAGGACCGACTGGACAACCCTCCCATCTACTTTCTCAACAATCCTCTCCAAGAAGTTCTGTCGCTCAAGCTTTTGGGTCTCACTATCTGCCATGATCTTTCTTGGGAAAACCACATTTCCAAGCTGGCCTCCAAAGCCAGTCGCCGACTGGGCATCCTCCGTCGTGCGAAGTCCTTCCTTGGCACACCTGAGCTCCTCACCACATACAAGGCTTTCATCCGCAGCTCAATGGAATACTGTTCCCCCCTCTGGGCTGGTGCTCCTGCCTCACACCTTGCTCGGCTTCACGCTGTTGAGGCCAAAGCTTTCAGAATCATTGGAATCTCCTGCGATGTAGTCAACACCGAGGGCCTTTCACTCACTCACCGCAGGCAGGTTGGTGGTCTTTCTGTCTTCTACCGACTCCTCTCCGGCCATGCTCCCCCAGCTCTCTCTGTGCTCTGTCCCCCCAATATTCCTTCAGGTCGCACAAGATCTGCCTGCAACCCTCTTATGGTTAAACTGCCAAAGTCTAGGCTCTCTGCTCACCTTCACTCTTTCATTCCCCTTTTCTCCCGCCTCTGGAACAAACTCCCCCACTCCCTTCAATCCCACTCCTCCCTCCAGGTCTTTAAAACAGCTGTTCACCACCATCTCTTATCTTCCCCCATCGAAAACCTTGATCTTTTCTACCCCCGGTAATTCACCCCAGAGTCCTTGCAGTGTTCATATGTTTTATTCCTCTCCCACCTCCCCCCAAGTCCTCCCGATGTCCCTGCTCTCAAATGTTGTGTTTGTGTCCTTCCCCTTCTTCCCCCTCTCTTTTGTGTCCTTCCCCCTCTCTCCCCATCTTGTCTGCCGCTCCCCTTGTTTTTTGTGTTTTGTGTGTCGCTTTGTCTTTTTGTGTGATTAATGTTAGCTCTTTCACGAGCCTCGATCTTGTATACAAAAAAAACCAAAAAAAAACACATAATTGGATTATTCTTTATCTATTCACAAACACATAATTGGATTATTCTTTATCTTTTCACAAACACATAATTAGATTATTCTTTATCTATTCACAAACACATAATTGGATTATTCTTTATCTATTCACAAACACATAATTAGATTATTCTTTATCTTTTCACAAACACATAATTGGATTATTCTTTATCTATTCACAAACACATAATTAGATTATTCTTTATCTATTCACAAACACATAATTGGATTATTCTTTATCTATTCACAAACACATAATTGGATTATTCTTTATCGATTCACAAACACATAATTAGATTATTCTTTATCTTTTCACAAACACATAATTGGATTATTCTTTATCTATTCACAAACACATAATTGGATTATTCTTTATCCTTTCACAAACACATAATTAGATTATTCTTTATCTATTCACAAACACATAATTGGATTATTCTTGATCTATTCACAAACACATAATTAGATTATTCTTTATCTTTTCACAAACACATAATTAGATTATTCTTTATCTTTTTACAAACACATAATTGGATTATTCTTTATATATTCACAAACACATAATTGGAGTATTCTTTATCTTTTCACAAACACATAATTAGATTATTCTTTATCTTTTCACAAACACATAATTGGATTATTCTTTATCTTTTCACAAACAAATAATTGGATTATTCTTTATCTTTTCACAAACAAATAATTGGATTATTCTTTATCTTTTTACAAACACAAAATTGGATTATTCTTTATCTATTCACAAACACATAATTGGATTATTCTTTATCTTTTCACAAACACATAATTAGATTATTCGTTATCTTTTCACAAACACATAATTGGATTATTCTTTATCTTTTCACAAACACATAATTAGATTATTCTTTATCTTTTCACAAACACATAATTGGATTATTCTTTATCTTTTCACAAACAAATAATTAGATTATTCTTTATCTTTTCACAAACACATAATTGGATTATTCTTTATCTATTCACAAACACATAATTAGATTATTCTTTATCTATTCACAAACACATAATTAGATTATTCTTTATCTATTCACAAACACATAATTAGATTATTCTTTATCTATTCACAAACACATAATTGGATTATTCTTTATCTTTTCACAAACACATAATTAGATTATTCTTTATCTATTCACAAACACATAATTAGATTATTCTTTATCTATTCACAAACACATAATTAGATTATTCTTTATCTATTCACAAACACATAATTGGATTATTCTTTATCTATTCACAAACACATAATTAGATTATTCTTTATCTATTCACAAACACATAATTAGATTATTCTTTATCTATTCACAAACACATAATTAGATTATTCTTTATCTTTTCACAAACACATCATTGGATTATTCTTTATCTATTCACAAACACATAATTAGATTATTCTTTATCTATTCACAAACACATAATTAGATTATTCTTTATCTATTCACAAACACATAATTAGATTATTCTTTATCTTTTCACAAACACATCATTGGATTATTCTTTATCTTTTCACAAACACATCATTGGATTATTCTTTATCTTTTCACAAACACATAATTAGATTATTCTTTATCTATTCACAAACACATAATTAGATTATTCTTTATCTTTTCACAAACACATCATTGGATTATTCTTTATCTTTTCACAAACACATCATTGGATTATTCTTTATCTATTCACAAACACATAATTAGATTATTCTTTATCTATTCACAAACACATAATTAGATTATTCTTTATCTTTTCACAAACACATCATTGGATTATTCTTTATCTATTCACAAACACATAATTAGATTATTCTTTATCTATTCACAAACACATAATTAGATTATTCTTTATCTATTCACAAACACATAATTAGATTATTCTTTATCTTTTCACAAACACATCATTGGATTATTCTTTATCTTTTCACAAACACATCATTGGATTATTCTTTATCTTTTCACAAACACATCATTGGATTATTCTTTATCTTTTCACAAACATGGGAAGGTGATGATTTCACAAACATCACGAAGGTGATGGCAAGTGGTAAAGCATGTGGTGAGGTGGAAAGAACTGGGAAGTGGCCCTGTGCTGTGTGTAGGAAGGGTGTCGGAGTGAACTCCATTCAGTGTACAATGTGCGCTGAGTGCGTTCATCAAAAATGTAGTGGTCTGAGAGGGTCATTAACCAATGTGGCAGCTACATTCAAATGTAAGGTGTGCACAGAGGGAGCTGCAGATGGAGGAAATGTTGAGTTGGATCTTGGAGACGGTGTGAAGCTGGAAGGAGTGAAAACATTTTGCTACCTCGGAGACATGCTGAATGGAGAAGGTGGATCAGACTCGGCAACGGTTGCTCGAGTGAGATGTGCATGGAAGAAGTTTCGGGAATTCAGTGGCGTGCTGATGATGAGGGGAGTGTCGTTGAAGCTGAAGGGAAAGGTGTATGCTGCATGTGTGAGAAGTGTTATGATTTATGGGAGTGAGACATGGGTAATGAACGTAGAGCAGCAACGAAGGTTGGAAAGGGTGGAAATGCGAATGGTTCGACGGATGTGCGGAGTATCGTTGAGAGAGAGGAAGACAAATGATGAATTGCGAAAGATGATGGGAATAGAGCCTGTGATTGATGCTGTGAAGAGGAACAGGTTGAGATGGTTTGGTCATGTGTTGAGGAAGGATGAAAGTGACTGGTTGAGAAGAGTGATGGAAATGAATGTAGAAGGAAGTAGAAGATGGGGAAGACCGAGAAAGACTTGGCTAAAGATGGTGGAAGAAGAAATGCGGGCAAGGGGGTTAACAAGGAGAGATGCAGAAAATAGGGCAAAATGGAGAAGATTGTCATGGGGACCGCAAGGCTAACCCCCGCTCTAGCAGGGAAAATGGCCTTTTAAAATGCATGTTGTTGTTGTTGTGTTTTCACAAACAAATAATTGGATTATTCTTTATCTTTTCACAAACAAATAATTGGATTATTCTTTATCTTTTTACAAACAAATAATTGGATTATTCTTTATCTTTTCACAAACAAATAATTGGATTATTCTTTATCTTTTTACAAACACATAATTGGATTATTCTTTATCTATTCACAAACACATAATTAGATTATTCTTTATCTTTTCACAAACACATAATTAGATTATTCTTTATCTTTTCACAAACACATAATTAGATTATTCTTTATCTATTCACAAACACATAATTGGATTATTCTTTATCTATTCACAAACACATAATTGGATTATTCTTTATCTTTTCACAAACAAATAAATGGATTATTCTTTATCTTTTCACAAACAAATAATTGGATTATTCTTTATCTTTTTACAAACACATAATTGGATTATTCTTTATCTATTCACAAACAAATAATTGGATTATTCTTTATCTATTCACAAACAAATAATTAGATTATTCTTTATCTTTTCACAAACACATAATTGGATTATTCTTTATCTTTTCACAAACAAATAATTGGATTATTATTTATCTTTTCACAAACAAATAATTGGATTATTATTTATCTTTTCACAAACAAATAATTGGATTATTCTTTATCTTTTTACAAACACATAATTAGATTATTCTTTATCTTTTCACAAACAAATAATTGGATTATTCTTTATCTTTTCACAAACAAATAATTGGATTATTCTTTATCTTTTTACAAACACATAATTGGATTATTCTTTATATATTCACAAACACATAATTGGAGTATTCTTTATCTTTTCACAAACACATAATTAGATTATTCTTTATCTTTTCACAAACACATAATTGGATTATTCTTTATCTTTTCACAAACAAATAATTGGATTCTTCTTTATCTTTTCACAAACAAATAATTGGATTATTCTTTATCTTTTTACAAACACATAATTGGATTATTCTTTATCTATTCACAAACACATAATTGGATTATTCTTTATCTTTTCACAAACACATAATTAGATTATTCTTTATCTTTTCACAAACACATAATTGGATTATTCTTTATCTTTTTACAAACACATAATTGGATTATTCTTTATCTTTTCACAAACAAATAATTAGATTATTCTTTATCTTTTCACAAACACATAATTAGATTATTCTTTATCTTTTCACAAACACATAATTGGATTATTCTTTATCTTTTCACAAACACATAATTGGATTATTCTTTATCTTTTCACAAACACATAACTGGATTATTCTTTATCTTTTCACAAACAAATAATTGGATTATTCTTTGTCTTTTCACAAACACATAATTGGATTATTCTTTATCTTTTCACAAACAAATAATTGGATTATTCTTTATCTATTCACAAACACATAATTAGGCTATTCTTTATCTTTTCACAAACACATAATTGGATTATTCTTTATCTTTTCACAAACACATAATTGGATGATTCTTTATCTTTTCACAAACAAATAATTGGATTATTCTTTATCTATTCACAAACACATAATTAGGTTATTCTTTATCTTTTCACAAACACATAATCGATTATTCTTTATATTTTCACAAACAAATAATTGGATTATTCTTTATCTATTCACAAACACATAATTAGATTATTCTTTATCTTTTCACAAACACATAATTAGATTATTCTTTATCTTTTCACAAACAAATAATTAGATTATTCTTTATCTTTTCACAAACACATAATTAGATTATTCTTTATCTATTCACAAACACATAATTAGATTATTCTTTATCTTTTCACAAACACATAATTGGATTATTCTTTATCCTTTCACAAACACATAATTGGATTATTCTTTATCCTTTCACAAACACAAAATTGGATTATTCTTTATCTATTCACAAACACATAATTAGATTATTCTTTATCTATTCACAAACACATAATTCGATTATTCTTTATCTATTCACAAACACATAATTAGATTATTCTTTATCTATTCACAAACACATAATTAGATTATTCTTTATCTATTCACAAACACATAATTGGATTATTCTTTATCTTTTCACAAACACATAATTAGATTATTCTTTATCTATTTACAAACACATAATTAGATTATTCTTTATCTATTCACAAACACATAATTGGATTATTCTTTATCTATTCACAAACACATAATTGGATTATTCTTTATCCTTTCACAAACACATAATTGGATTATTCTTTATATATTCACAAACACATAATTGGATTATTCTTTATCTTTTCACAAACACATAATTAGATTATTCTTTATCTATTCACAAACACATAATTGGATTATTCTTTATCTTTTCACAAACACATAATTAGATTATTCTTAATCTATTCACAAACACATAATTAGATTATTCTTTATCTATTCACAAACACATAATTAGATTATTCTTTATCTATTCACAAACACATAATTAGATTATTCTTTATCTTTCACAAACAAATAATTGGATTATTCCTTATCTATTCACAAACACATAATTAGATTATTCTTTATCTATTCACAAACACATAATTAGATTATTCTTTATCTATTCACAAACACATAATTAGATTATTCTTTATCTTTTCACAAACACATAATTAGATTATTCTTTATCTATTCACAAACACATAATTAGATTATTCTTTATCTATTCACAAACACATAATTAGATTATTCTTTATCTATTCACAAACACATAATTAGATTATTCTTTATCTATTCACAAACACATAATTAGATTATTCTTTATCTTTTCACAAACACATAATTGGATTATTCTTTATCGATTCACAAACACATAATTGGATTTTTCTTTATCCTTTCACAAACACATAATTGGATTATTCTTTATCTATTCACAAACACATAATTAGATTATTCTTTATCTATTCACAAACACATAATTAGATTATTCTTTATCTTTTCACAAACACATAATTAGATTATTCTTTATCTATTCACAAACACATAATTGGATTATTCTTTATCTTTTCACAAACACATAATTAGATTATTCTTTATCTATTCACAAACACATAATTGGATTATTCTTTATCTATTCACAAACACATAATTAGATTATTTTTTATCTATTCACAAACACATAATTAGATTATTCTTATCTATTCACAAACACATAATTTTTTTTTTTTTTTTTTTTTTTTTTGACGACTCTACTCTCCGTCGCTCCATTCCTCATCCCTCAGATCGGCAGTCTGCAGCCTCCTCACTCTCTGCAGACCTGGACAAAATCACAGACTGGTCAAACAAGTGGCACATGTCTTTCAATCCTGACAAATCTCACACTCTTACAATGTCTCTCCGAAAGGACCGACTGGACAACCCTCCCATCTACTTTCTCAACAATCCTCTCCAAGAAGTTCTGTCGCTCAAGCTTTTGGGTCTCACTATCTGCCATGATCTTTCTTGGGAAAACCACATTTCCAAGCTGGCCTCCAAAGCCAGTCGCCGACTGGGCATCCTCCGTCGTGCGAAGTCCTTCCTTGGCACACCTGAGCTCCTCACCACATACAAGGCTTTCATCCGCAGCTCAATGGAATACTGTTCCCCCCTCTGGGCTGGTGCTCCTGCCTCACACCTTGCTCGGCTTCACGCTGTTGAGGCCAAAGCTTTCAGAATCATTGGAATCTCCTGCGATGTAGTCAACACCGAGGGCCTTTCACTCACTCACCGCAGGCAGGTTGGTGGTCTTTCTGTCTTCTACCGACTCCTCTCCGGCCATGCTCCCCCAGCTCTCTCTGTGCTCTGTCCCCCCAATATTCCTTCTGGTCGCACAAGATCTGCCTGCAACCCTCTTATGGTTAAACTGCCAAAGTCTAGGCTCTCTGCTCACCTTCACTCTTTCATTCCCCTTTTCTCCCGCCTCTGGAACAAACTCCCCCACTCCCTTCAATCCCACTCCTCCCTCCAGGTCTTTAAAACAGCTGTTCACCACCATCTCTTATCTTCCCCCATCGAAAACCTTGATCTTTTCTACCCCCGGTAATTCACCCCAGAGTCCTTGCAGTGTTCATATGTTTTATTCCTCTCCCACCTCCCCCCAAGTCCTCCCGATGTCCCTGCTCTCAAATGTTGTGTTTGTGTCCTTCCCCTTCTTCCCCCTCTCTTTTGTGTCCTTCCCCCTCTCTCCCCATCTTGTCTGCCGCTCCCCTTGTTTTTTGTGTTTTGTGTGTCGCTTTGTCTTTTTGTGTGATTAATGTTAGCTCTTTCACGAGCCTCGATCTTGTATACAAAAAAAAACAAAAAAAAACACATAATTGGATTATTCTTTATCTTTTCACAAACACATAATTAGATTATTCTTTATCTATTCACAAACACATAATTGGATTATTCTTTATCTATTCACAAACACATAATTAGATTATTCTTTATCTTTTCACAAACACATAATTGGATTATTCTTTATCTATTCACAAACACATAATTAGATTATTCTTTATCTATTCACAAACACATAATTGGATTATTCTTTATCTATTCACAAACACATAATTGTATTATTCTTTATCGATTCACAAACACATAATTAGATTATTCTTTATCTTTTCACAAACACATAATTGGATTATTCTTTATCTATTCACAAACACATAATTGGATTATTCTTTATCCTTTCACAAACACATAATTAGATTATTCTTTATCTATTCACAAACACATAATTGGATTATTCTTGATCTATTCACAAACACATAATTAGATTATTCTTTATCTTTTCACAAACACATAATTAGATTATTCTTTATCTATTCACAAACACATAATTGGATTATTCTTTATCTTTTCACAAACACATAATTAGATTATTCTTTATCTATTCGCAAACACATAATTGGATTATTCTTTATCTTTTCACAAACACATAATTAGATTATTCTTTATCTATTCGCAAACACATAATTGGATTATTCTTTATCTATTCACAAACACATAATTAGATTATTGTACACCGCTCCTTTCCTATGCCACCTCCAGGCATTGCAAATCGTCATTGCCGGGCACCGAAGGGGGCTTGGCAGTGACGCACGCTGAAAGAGAGTACTCAGTTTTCACTCTGGTTTCTTGTTTGTTTTCTTGGTTGTCTGGACGATATCTCAGCCATCCTTTGAGCTAGGAAGCTGAAATTTCGGCACAGTAGTGAGCAAGTCCTTTGTCAAATACGGTATTTTTTGTTTTTTGAATAATCAATTAATTGAGGAGTTATTTAATTATTAGCGTTTAATTAAGTACTTATTTAATTAATTAAATTTCATTTCTCTTCTGACCATTATTAACTCAGGCACCTTTTGAGTTAGGAAGCTGATATTTGGACATGCCAATGACCAGGTGATTTGGCTGCAAAGGATATTTTTGATTTATTAATTAATCAATTAATCGATTAATTATTTAATTATTCGATTAATGACAAAAAAAATTTTTTTTTTAAAGTTACAGATTCTGATGAAATAGTGGTAGTTTATGTGTTCTCTGACCAAATTGATTAATAATTTAATTTTTTTATGATTATTATTTATTTATTTTCATTATTAATCATTTATTTATTTTCTTTCTCATTTGGCCAATATCTCAGGCACCTTTTGAGCTGGGAAGCTAATATTTGGACATGAGTGACCAAGTGATGTGGCTATCAAGGATATTTTTGATTTATTGATTAATCATTTCATCTATTAATTATTTATTGATTAATCGATTAATTATTTATTGAGTAATCAATTAATTATTTAATTTTTTATAAATGACTTATTTAATTAAATTTCTAAAAGATACATCTTCGGATGAAGCACTAGTGGTTTAGTTATGCGATTAGCCAATTGATTATGAAAATATTTTGTGATAATCTTTTATTGATTTTAATTATACAATTAATCAATCAATTAGTGTACACCTCTCCCTCCCAATGCAGCCTCAATGAGCTGCACTGCGGTATTGCCGGGCGCCGGAGGCGCACCGGCAATGCCGCGCTGCAGCACATTTAATTATTTGGCATGGGGCGGTGTACTTTGAATGTATTTGTACTTGTTCTTTATCTATTCACAAACACATAATTAGATTATTCGTTATCTATTCACAAACACATAATTAGATTATTCTTCATCTTTTCACAAACACATAATTGGATTATTCTTTATCTATTCACAAACATATAATTGGATTATTCTTTATCCTTTCACAAACACATAATTAGATTATTCTTTATCTTTTCACAAACACATAATTGGATTATTCTTTATCTTTTCACAAACACATAATTAGATTATTCTTTATCTTTTCACAAACACATAATTGGATTATTCTTGATCTTTTCACAAACACATAATTGGATTATTCTTTATCTATTCACAAACACATAATTGGATTATTCTTTATCTTTTCACAAACACATAATTAGATTATTCTTTATCTATTCACAAACACAAAATTAGATTATTCTTTATCTATTCACAAACACATAATTGGATTATTCTTTATCTTTTCACAAACACATAATTGGATTATTCTTTATCTATTCACAAACACATAATTAGATTATTCTTTATCTATTCACAAACACATAATTAGATTATTCTTTATCTATTCACAAACACATAATTGGATTATTCTTTATCTATTCACAAACACATAATTAGATTATTCTTTATCTATTCACAAACACATAATTAGATTATTCTTTATCTTTTCACAAATACAGAATTAGATTATTCTTTATCTATTCACAAACACAAAATTTGATTATTCTTTATCTATTCACAAACACATAATTGGATTATTCTTTGTCTATTCACAAACACATAATTGGATTATTCTTTGTCTATTCACAAACACATAATTGGATTATTCTTTATCTTTTCAAAAACAAATAATTGGATTATTCTTTGTCTATTCACAAACACATAATTGGATTATTCTTTATCTATTCACAAACACATAATTAGATTATTCTTTATCTTTTCAAAAACAAATAATTGGATTATTCTTTATCTATTCACAAACACATAATTAGATTATTCTTTATCTTTTCAAAAACAAATAATTGGATTACTCTTTATCTTTTCACAAACACATAATTAGATTATTCTTTATCTATTCACAAACACATAATTAGATTATTCTTTATCTATTCACAAACACATAACTGGATTATTCTTTATCTATTCACAAACACATAACTGGATTATTCTTTATCTTTTCACAAACACATAATTAGATTATTCTTTATCTTTTCAAAAACAAATAATTGGATTATTCTTTATCTATTCACAAACACATAATTAGATTATTCTTTATCTATTCACAAACACATAATTAGATTCTTCTTTATCTATCGACAAACACATAATTAGATTATTCTTTATCTATTCACAAACACATAATTAGATTATTCTTTATCTTTTCAAAAACAAATAATTGGATTATTCTTTATCTTTTCTCAAACACATAATTAGATTATTCTTTATCTTTTCAAAACAAATAATTGGATTATTCTTTATCTATTCACAAACACATAATTAGATTATTCTTTATCTATTCACAAACACATAATTAGATTATTCTTTGTCTATTCACAAACACATAATTGGATTATTCTTTATCTTTTCAAAAACAAATAATTGGATTATTCTTTATCTATTCACAAACACATAATTAGATTATTCTTTATCTATTCACAAACACATAATTAGATTATTCTTTATCTATTCACAAACACATAATTAGATTATTCTTTATCTATTCACAAACACATAATTAGATTATTCTTTATCTTTTCAAAAACAAATAATTGGATTATTCTTTATCTATTCACAAACACATAATTAGATTATTCTTTATCTATTCACAAACAAATAATTGGATTATTCTTTATCTTTTCAAAAACAAATAATTGGATTATTCTTTATCTTTTCAAAAACAAATAATTGGATTATTCTTTATCCTTTCACAAACACATAATTGGATTATTCTTTATCTTTTCACAAACAAATAATTGGATTATTCTTTATCTTTTCAAAAACAAATAATTGGATTATTCTTTATCTTTTCACAAACACATAATTAGGTTATTCTTTATCTATTCACAAACACATAATTAGATTATTCTTTATCTTTTCAAAAACAAATAATTGGATTATTCTTTATCTATTCACAAACACATAATTAGATTATTCTTTATCTATTTACAAACACATAATTGGATTATTCTTTATCTTTTCAAAAACAAATAATTGGATTATTCTTTATCTATTCACAAACACATAATTAGATTATTCTTTATCTATTCACAAACACATAATTAGATTATTCTTTATCTATTCACAAACACATAATTAGATTATTCTTTATCTATTCACAAACACATAATTGGATTATTCTTTATCTTTTCAAAAACAAATAATTGGATTATTCTTTATCTATTCACAAACACATAATTAGATTATTCTTTATCTATTCACAAACACATAATTAGATTATTCTTTATCTATTCACAAACACATAATTAGATTATTCTTTATCTATTCACAAACACATAATTAGATTATTCTTTACCTATTCACAAACAAATAATTGGATTATTCTTTATCTATTCACAAACACATAATTAGATTATTCTTTATCTATTCACAAACACATAATGAGATTATTCTTTATCTATTCACAAACACATAATTAGATTATTCTTTATCTATTCACAAACACATAATTGGATTATTCTTTATCTATTCACAAACACATAATTAGATTATTCTTTATCTATTCACAAACACATAATTAGATTATTCTTTATCTATTCACAAACACATAATTAGATTATTCTTTATCTATTCACAAACAAATAATTGGATTATTCTTTATCTATTCACAAACAAATAATTGGATTATTCTTTATCTATTCACAAACACATAATTAGATTATTCTTTATCTATTCACAAACACATAATTAGATTATTCTTTATCTATTCACAAACACATAATTAGATTATTCTTTATCTATTCACAAACAAATAATTGGATTATTCTTTATCTATTCACAAACACATAATTAGATTATTCTTTATCTATTCACAAACACATAATTAGATTATTCTTTATCTATTCACAAACACATAATTAGATTATTCTTTATCTTTTCAAAAACAAATAATTGGATTATTCTTTATCTATTCACAAACACATAATTAGATTATTCTTTATCTTTTCAAAAACAAATAATTGGATTATTCTTTATCTTTTCACAAACACATAATTAGATTAGTCTTTATCTATTCACAAACACATAATTCGATTATTCTTTATCTATTCACAAACACATAATTCGATTATTCTTTATCTATTCACAAACACATAATTAGATTATTCTTTGTCTATTCACAAACAAATAATTAGATTATTCTTTATCGATTCACAAACACATAATTAGATTATATTTTATCTTTTCAAAAACAAATAATTGGATTATTCTTTATCTTTTCACAAACACATAATTAGATTATTCTTTATCTATTCACAAACACATAATTAGATTATTCTTTATCTATTCACAAACAAATAATTGGATTATTCTTTATCTTTTCACAAACACATAATTAGATTATTCTTTATCTATTCACAAACACATAATTAGATTATTCTTTATCTTTTCAAAAACAAATAATTGGATTATTCTTTATCTTTTCACAAACAAATAATTCGATTATTCTTTATCTTTTCACAAACAAATAATTGGATTATTCTTTATCTTTTCACAAACACATAATTCGATTATTCTTTATCTATTCACAAACACATAATTAGATTATTCTTTATCTATTCACAAACACATAATTAGATTATTCTTTATCTGTTCACAAACACATAATTGGATTATTCTTTATCTATTCACAAACAAATAATTGGATTATTCTTTATCTTTTCACAAACACATAATTGGATTATTCTTTATCGATTCACAAACAAATAATTGGATTATTCTTTCTCTATTCACAAACACATAATTAGATTATTCTTTATCTATTCACAAACACATAATTAGATTATTCTTTATCAATTCACAAACAAATAATTAGATTATTCTTTATCTATTCACAAACACATAATTAGATTATTCTTTATCTATTCACAAACAAATAATTGGATTATTCTTTATCTATTCACAAACACATAATTAGATTATTCTTTATCTTTTCACAAACACATAATTAGATTATTCTTTATCTATTCACAAACAAATAATTGGATTATTCTTTATCTTTTCACAAACAAATTATTGGATTATTCTTTATCTATTCACAAACACATAATTAGATTATTCTTTATCTTTTCACAAACAAATAATTGGATTATTCTTTATCTTTTCACAAACAAATAATTGGATTATTATTTATCTATTCACAAACACATAATTAGATTATTCTTTATCTATTCACAAACACATAATTAGATTATTATTTATCTATTCACAAACACATAATTAGATTATTCTTTATCTATTCACAAACACATTATTGGATTATTCTTTATCTTTTTCACAAACAAATAATTGGATTATTCTTTATCTTTTTCACAAACAAATAATTGGATTATTCTTTATCTTTTCACAAACACAAAATTAGATTATTCTTTATCTTTTCACAAACACATAATTAGATTATTCTTTATCTTTTTCACAAACACATAATTACATTATTCTTTATCTATTCACAAACACATAATTGGATTATTCTTTATCTTTTTCACAAACAAATAATTGGATTATTCTTTATCTTTTCACAAACACATAATTAGATTCTTCTTTATCTATTCACAAACACATAATTAGATTATTCTTTATCTATTCACAAACAAATAATTGGATTATTCTTTATCTTTTCACAAACACATAATTGGATTATTCTTTATCTTTTCAAAAACAAATAATTGGATTATTCTTTATCTTTTTCACAAACAAATAATTGGATTATTCTTTATCTTTTCACAAACACATTATTAGATTATTCTTTGTCTATTCACAAACACATAATTAGATTATTCTTTATCTATTCACAAACAAATAATTGGATTATTCTTTATCTTTTCACAAACACATAATTGGATTATTCTTTATCTTTTCAAAAACAAATAATTGGATTATTCTTTATCTTTTCACAAACAAATAATTCGATTATTCTTTATCTATTCACAAACACATTATTAGATTATTCTTTATCTATTCACAAACAAATAATTGGATTATTCTTTATCTTTTCACAAACAAATAATTGGATTATTCTTTATCTATTCACAAACACATAATTAGATTATTCTTTATCTTTTCACAAACACATAATTAGATTATTCTTTATCTTTTCAAAAACAAATAATTGGATTATTCTTTATCTTTTCACAAACACATAATTGGATTATTCTTTATCTTTTCAAAAACAAATAATTGGATTATTCTTTATCTTTTCACAAACGAATAATTCGATTATTCTTTATCTATTCACAAACACATAATTAGATTATTCTTTATCTATTCACAAACAAATAATTGGATTATTCTTTATCTTTTCACAAACAAATAATTGGATTATTCTTTATCTATTCACAAACACATAATTAGATTATTCTTTATCTTTTCACAAACACATAATTAGATTATTCTTTATCTTTTCAAAAACAAATAATTAGATTATTCTTTATCTTTTCACAAACACATAATTGGATTATTCTTTATCTTTTCAAAAACAAATAATTGGATTATTCTTTATCTTTTCACAAACAAATAATTCGATTATTCTTTATCTATTCACAAACACATAATTAGATTATTCTTTATCTATTCACAAACAAATAATTGGATTATTCTTTATCTTTTCACAAACAAATAATTGGATTATTCTTTATATATTCACAAATACATAATTAGATTATTCTTTATCTTTTCACAAACACATAATTAGATTATTATTTATCTATTCACAAACAAATAATTGGATTATTCTTTATCTTTTCACAAACAAATAATTGGATTATTCTTTATCTATTCACAAACACATAATTAGATTATTCTTTATCTTTTCACAAACAAATAATTGGATTATTCTTTATCTTTTCACAAACACATAATTAGATTATTCTTTATCTATTCACAAAGCACATAATTCGATTATTCTTTATCTATTCACAAACACATAATTAGATTATTCTTTATCTATTCACAAACAAATAATTAGATTATTCTTTATCTATTCACAAACACATAATTCGATTATTCTTTATCTATTCACAAACACATAATTCGATTATTCTTTATCTATTCACAAACACATAATTAGATTATTCTTTGTCTATTCACAAACAAATAATTAGATTATTCTTTATCTTTTCAAAAACAAATAATTAGATTATTCTTTATCTATTCACAAACACATAATTAGATTATATTTTATCTTTTCAAAAACAAATAATTGGATTATTCTTTATCTTTTCACAAACACGTAATTAGATTATTCTTTATCTATTCACAAACACATAATTAGATTATTCTTTATCTATTCACAAACACATAATTAGATTATTCTTTATCTATTCACAAACACATAATTAGGTTTACTCTCCATGAAATGGAGAGTAACCTATTAATACTGCTAGAGTTTTTCTTATTATTCTTCCGCCCTATTTTGCACCTCCGAAAACTTCATAATTAATGTCCTCAGCAACCGCTGGTCGGATTGACAGGAAATTTTCATCAAATGAATTTTTAAATGCTAATTATGACGTCATAGGTCACGTGGTATGGGCGCCATCTTGTAAAACAAATTCAACTTTTCCCCTCTGTATCTCCGAAACGCCTCAATGGAAAAATTTGAGGAATGGCTCATTCTAAAGAACTCTTCAACGGGAACAAAAGACATGTGTATCGAGTATATTAAAAATGCTAACGTTAAGAGGTTAGAATTCGTCAAACAAAAAATTTTCTCCCCCAAAAATGGGATTTTTTTCCCAGATGCTTAGTTTTAAAAATCTCAGAATGCAAAAATTTTCGAAGTCATACGTCACATGGGTCGGCCGCCATCTTGTTTTCCGTGAACAAACACAAAAACCCCTTTTTCTCCGCAACAGCTGAACGGATCGAGCCCAAACTTGGCATGTATATTCGTATACCCATGTCGA
>NC_136265.1:116206458-116228958 GCF_964187855.1 Myxine glutinosa
TTTCCAGAGAGTCCGAGAGATCATTGATGAAGACCAGAAAAAGCACAAAGCCCATAACACTGCCTTGGGGAACTCCAGCCAGAGCAGGAAGGGGAGAAGAGAGAAATCCATTCAGGGCCACACGTTGGCTGCGACCAGAGAGGAAAGTATTATGACGTCATAGGTCAAAGTACGGACGCCATCTTGGAAAAACATTACACCTCTATAGGTCCCAAACCGCTTAATGGAAAAATTTAAACATGGCTCATTGTCAAGTACACCCCATGGGGAATAAGAGATGTTAATGATGATGTCATAGGTGCCTCCATTATGGCGTCATAATTCGACAAGTACAACCCTTGATCTGATCAGTATGAAAAAAAATTCTCTGCAACTGTTAATCCGATGAACAAGAAATTTTCAGAATATGTGAGGCTCCCCCTGTATAATTTTTTTATGATAATTATAACGTCATAGGTCACGTGGTACAGACGCAACATCTTGTACAAAAATCGAAAAAAGTTACACCTCTATATCTCCGAAACTGCTCTATGGAAAAAATTGAAACATGGCTCATTGTCAAGTACTCCCCTTGGGGAATAAGATATGTTAATGATGATGTCATCGGTGCCTTCATTATGACATCATAATTGGACAAGTACAACACTTATCCGATCATTGTGAATTTTTTTTCTCAGCAACTGTTGGTCTGATGGGCACGAGATTTTCACCATAGGAGCGCCTCCTCCTGTAGAATATTTTAATGATAATCATGACGTCATAGGTCATGTGGTACAGGCACCTTATTGGAAAAACCGAAAAATGTTGCACCTCTATATCTCCTAAACCGCTGCATGGAAAAAATTGAAACATGGCTCATTGTAAAGAACTCCATATGGGGAATAGGTGTTGTTAACGATAACGTCATTGGTGCCATAATTATGATGTCATAATTCGACAGGGAAAACGCTTTGTCTGATCAGTTTGAAATGTATTGAGCATGATCTATGCAACAATTATTTAGAGAATATAAATTCATGATGTCATCGCTCACGTGGTCTGGCAGCCATATTGGATCAATGAAAAAAAATGTTCAAAAACAGAAGAGTTGGCTCGCAACAAGTTGACTGCGCAGGGTAAGTATTCTATGAATACTGTTACAGATCGCGGTTTAGATGTTATGATGACCGAGCGGTGGTGTATTACCGCGACCTAACAGGATCCCCGACTCACCCGATTCCACCCAAACGTTGACCGGATCGCACCGCAGCTAGTCAATGAGGGAAAAGACGAAAACGACGCAATGCAAAGAGGAAAACGAAGGCAAAGAAAGGTTTGGAAATACTACTGAATTTATTGACTATTTACACACAAGCAAAAAGAAAGCAGTCACGTTTATTTACAAGCACATAAGACGCAGGTGACACAGGGAAAATACTAGCTTACCTACAGTCTTAATTAACCCAGGACAGAACAAACAAAAGACAGACTCACGCGGGGAATGACAGGAATGGCAGGAGGTGGATGGCTGGAGGTGAACGCTTGGTGGAGCCAATGCGGAGCTTGGTGGAGCTTTGGTGGAGGTGAACGCTTGGTGGAGCCAACGCGGAGCTTGGTGGAGCTTTGGTGGAGGTGAACGCTTGGTGGAGCCAATGCGGAGCTTGGTGGAGCTGAACGCTTGGTGGAGCCAACGCGGAGCTTGGGGGGTTGGTGTGACGGGTTCTCTCTCCTTCCCTCACAAGCTTCAGGACTCTTTCTCTCTCTTTCTTAGTCCCACCCAGTCCAACAACTTCCTCTCTTGCTTAGTCCAACTCAAGGCCTTCCTGTCTTCTGATCTCCTCCCTCCTCGACTCCTCACCACTCTCTCTTGACGACCAACTCACTTTGGCAACCGACTCTTCACGGACCCTCTACTGGCAACCGACTCACTCTTCACTTCCTGCGTGCGCGCCTTTATATCGCCTCCGGCGATTAAGCCGCCGGCGTTTTGGACACGCCCATCGGGGTGCTCACCTCGGCCCTGGTTGGTCGCGCGACCCTCGGGCTCCGCCCTCGATGACGACGGGCGGGTACGCCCCTCCTCCCCTCTATGACGAGGTGGAGACACGCCTTTCTTCTCCGACCCTGCCTCGTGGTCAATGGCGGTTATTGGAGGGGAGGTGATTGGGAATCGAGGGCTCAGCAATGACGAGAGGGGATGTAATATGGGCAATCGAGGCTCGGCAATGACGAAAGGGGATGTGAAGGAAATGGGGATTTTGGGGATGGGAATGAAAGGGGATCTATTCTCTTTCACTGGTGCAATGGAGTACTTCAATTAATGGGAGACACAGCCTTACCCTAAAACACAGAATAAGAGATAACTATCAACAGGGGTATTCTATTACTTGGCTGACGTGTATGCTTGTGGACTAATTATGGGATGCCCTTTCACCTTTACACAGCTCCGGAGGTAGGGGGGCGCAGAATAAACAATAATAATAATCATACAGCACACAATCAAAAAAATACAGTCCTCATCTCCGCAACACTGCACCCTCCTCCTCTTAGGCACGTCCCGGGCCTACAACTTTTATTTTTAGTGTGACACGTAGGTGTAGTTCCCTCTATTGTTAACCTGACCCTGAGTGCGACAGTTTTAAAACATAAATAAACGTGTCCCGCTGCTCCATTGCACCCTGCCTAACAGACTTACGCCCACAGTTAACCGAATTGCGGAATGGTCTTCAAACTATACACTGACGGTGGGGAGCATTATTTACAATGACGCTATTTTTATTTACAAAACTAACCCAGGACCTGTGATTGTTCTTTCTGGGGGGGAGACAGTCTGCTCTGCATCGACACACCATTAAAGCACCCAAAAACGCACCAATACACACCCAAGCACCAATCGGTGCAGTCACCATAGTTCATCAGTGTTCCATAAAAATAAAATCAACAACCCCTAACCCTGCAGGTGATCTCTTGCTCTTCGGCTCCCTCTGCTGGTTATTATTATTTTCCTGGTGTTGTCATCTTCCCTTGCTGGCGGCCTATTTGCAATAAAAGAATGCACCTAACGTGTCCGTTTTTATTTTATTTATGGCCCACAGGGGCCGACTACGTGTGGTTCACCTGTGGGGCATCGGTGCCCTGTGGCCAAGGTCCGCCAGCAAGATTTCGGGCCCTCATGGCCGGTTCCAGCAGAGGGGCCATGCCCCAACCCATGGGGTCCATAAGTGGTGCTCGGCCACAGACATGTGGTCCATAATGTGGTGCATCGATGCAGACAGCTGGTTCTGGGAATTTCGGGCGCACAATGGCCGACCCACGCACGCTCCCCTCGGCACCCAATGGCGCACAGGTCATGTGGGAGACAAAAGGGGAAAGACAATTGAGCGAGGGGTAAGGTCACAAGGGTACACATCAATAAGGCAATGCAAGGCGAAATGCGTACGGAGAGCGAAATGAGAAAGCTCGTCCCTACCGTACGTCACCCCCCCCCCTTCCCCCCGTCACCTACACTACCCTTGCCCTTACCCCATATGTACAAAAATCTACACATTACCAATCCGTCGCTACCGTCACGTCTTCCCCTTATTTCCCCTATACCAAATTCGTCGCCACAATCCCTCTACTTCAAAATTTGCCATCACCCAATTCGTCACCAATCCTCATAAGGAGGGAGAGATGGAATTACGCACAATGTCACACCCACGTCATGATGCGTCTCCCAATCCAAACATTTGCATCATAAAAAATAATCAAAACATGGCATGGTGTGGAGTACCTGTCACCTCAGGTGAGTGCATGTAGATGGTGCGAGGAGACTTCAATCCTAACTATCCTCTAAATGACATTAACACACTTTACACTACCCGGGGTCTTTCCCTGCCAATTCATTGGCCACTTACACTATGGGTTCTAAAAACCAATTCCCATTGACCAAACTGTGGTGCTTCTCAATTTGGGGTCTCACTCCCCCGATTCATCTCCCGGTGCTCTCGCACAATTTCTGGGCTGCGACGTGTAGCTCTCCCAACAGGTCTACCCACCTGCACACCTCCACCACTGTAGTTGCCACCCGAGCTTACCTGCTCCTCACCCTAACCTATCTAACTGGGGAAGGCCCTCTCCTGGCTCTGTCACCCCTTGGTGCCCTCTGGCACTGGGCTACCCGGGTCCGTCCTCCGGATCCTCGGGCCCCATCCACAACTACCGGCTCCCAGAGCCCACCTGCGGCCTCACCTGGCCGACATCCTCACAGTGGTGGAGTGCCCAAACCAACTACACACACTAACAGGCTACACGCCCAGCCATTTCCACAACACTAATGCACCCATCCAAAGACCATTCTTTCACCCGCACCACAGATGCCAATATCCAACCACAATTTACCTGTACCCTCTACCTAACACTTACACTACCCGCCCCGGGTATTCGTGATGGGGGTCCACTCTCCCCCATTCACACCTTCGCACCATCCACTCCACTCCACAATTTCCACCATACTCACTCCACGACCATCCATTCCAATACTCCATACCATTTATTCCATACACCTGTCCTTCATTCACCTGTCGTTGCACACCTGTGCAATCATACCTGGTGCCACCTGCACCCTCCTCCTCTTCCTGGACCAGTTGGTCAACACAACACACATCACCATCACTCACTCATACACTGCTCCACACACCTGTTCAGTTGCACACCTGTGCAATCGCA
This sequence comes from Myxine glutinosa, assembly GCF_964187855.1. Taxonomy (NCBI): domain Eukaryota; kingdom Metazoa; phylum Chordata; class Myxini; order Myxiniformes; family Myxinidae; genus Myxine; species Myxine glutinosa. The sequence goes on from NC_136265.1 coordinate 116,211,145, forward strand.
CCTGGTCACACCTCAAACACACGGCATCATCTCAGCTAACTACTCCCCTCTGAAACTTGCGCTTCCCAGTCGTCCCTTTAAACTATTGCGCTCCCACGTCATTATTATCCACGCTAATCTACCTGCGTCCCCACTACAGGTATCCTTGTCACTAACTAACCTTAACGTCACCTAATGTCATCTTCGCTAGATCCCTACACACATATCCTAACCCACCCGGGCTAGTTTCCACTGCCATCACCCCATAATCTAGTGCTCCTTTGCCCTACCTGTCTGTGAGGGATGGGGGATTTGCCATCCCACCACATCGGGGGTCTCTCACTATCAATTTCGCACACCTAAATCCAACCAATCAAAAATTCTGCCATTTACTGCCAATTCTATTCACTTTTCTAAATTTCGTATCAAATCACTATCACTATCACTATCATCATTCGTCTACTTATTACATCCTCTCGGTGCGCCAATTCACGTCGACAGCCCGGCTTCGTACAGCCGAGCAATGAACGCGGGTTCTTTGGTGCCGGCGGCTGGATACGTCCCGCATTCGTGGCAGGGACGGGGGCTTACCCGGGCCGAGATCCCACGCACCAGCTCGGCGTGGAGCCATCCAATGTCCCGATCTCGACCTGCCGGCACGTCTCAATAGAAGGTGGTCGCCATGACGACCCTTCCTATCGGGCTGCCCGCTCCGCCTAGTGGAGCCCGGACGCGGCCGTTCCACGCGAGGCACAGCGTGGATCGCGTACGGCGGTTCTTACGAAACCGCCGTGGTTCGGATCCCCGCTGGTCCTCGCGGCACGCGAAGCTGCCCGACGCGCACCGAGGGCCCGATTCGGCTATAAGTCGTTCTAACCTTTAACCCGGTTACCGTCGATGCCTCACCTGCATGCTTATACGCATACGCTACCCCTTTCTTGCTCATACATGCAGCCGTTTCCATGCTCCTCGTCGTACCTTTTCTTACACACCTCGGTACACTCATTCCGCTCACCGACTTGGTCACATACCTGACCACCGAACACCTTGGCACACATTCGTCGCTCGCACACCTCACCAACACACCTCTTCGCGCCCCCTCCTCGGTCACCTCCTCTGTGACAATCACAGGTGTGCTCTCACTCGCACACCCAACCACGTGCCTCACTACCAATTCCAGCGTGCATTCCCACTCACGCTCTACCATTCCAGGTGTGCATCCTTCCATTCCAGGTGTACATCCTCGCTCACCTGCCACAACCAACTCACGCTCCGTGTCACTCTCACTACTCTCACCTCCACTCTCGGTCGCGCACTCACTCTTACTCTCGACAGCGCACTCTTTCCTCATGCACCTGTCCGTTACACACCTTTCTCGCGCACACTCTTGCGCACACTCTCCCGTTACACCCTCTGTAACACTCACCACAGGCGTACACTTTCTCGTTACATCCTCTGTAACACTCACCACAGGTGTACACTCTCTCGTTACTTCCTCTGTAACACTCACCACAGGTGTACACTCTCTCGTTACTTCCTCCGTAACACTCACCACACCGCGCTTCCATGTACCCCCTCGCACACGCGCTTCGACCAACTCACTCTTGACGGCACACTCACTCCTTGGCGTGCACTTTTTCCTCACACACCCCATGGTCGGACATTCTCGCACACCTCTTTTTTCGCACACCTGACCTGTTGCACACTTCACCAACGGCCTTTCACGAACACCCGGATCCAAACCAATCCCCAAGCCGACTGAAGCTTTCCTTACATCATGTACATTGCCACTCACCTCCGTACCTCGTCTCCGCACCTCCTTTGCCACCTGCAAACTCTTTATTTGGTTAGTGAGCATCACATTATGAGTTGAGCACCGACCTTGTACCAATTCCATTACCTCCTCCTGGATTTCTCTCTTAATTTCTGTCCGTCTCTTCTTAATTTCACTCACCTCTTCTTCCACTTCCTCTAATTTTTGCTTAACCGCTTTTATTTCTTGGTGCGTCTCCTCAAGTTCGTCCTCTAAGGCTACCGTGACCGTCTCTATGTGCTTCCTCACCTGCCGGTCCTTCGTCTCCATTATCTCTGTCACCTCGTCCACCCTCATTGTCAGTTCCTCACGTACCATCTGACATTGCCTCTGTGTCGCTATTAATTCGTTTTTAATTTCTTTTTGTGTCGCCTTTAACCCTCCTAGTACCGCAGTGTTCTTTTGAACCTGCTCCACTAGTTCTTTTTGTCCCTCCGTCAGCTGTTCCACCTCCTCCGTCAGATCTTCTATTCCCCCTTGTAACTTTGCCGTATTATTCCTCACTTCTTTCTCCATACGCTTCTCACCTCGCTTTACCTCCTCGCGTAGCCCCGAAACCTCCTCACCCACACCTCGTCGTATCTCCTCCTTCATCTCCTCCCTTTCTTTTGTAGATGCCGCCCTCATCTGTCCCAATTCATCCCTCTGAGCATCCAGTTTGGTTTCTACCCCGATTTTTACCTCTTCTATCTGCTCTCCCATTCGTTTAATTTCTCTGACGGATTGCTCCCCTATCTCCCGCAATTTGTCCTCCATCCTATTTTCTAGCCCCATTAACCCATGTTTCACCTCTTTTATCCCGTTGTCTAACCCCTCAAAATTATTGTCTAACTTCCCAAATTTCTTGTCTAACTCCCAAATTTGGGCATTGGTACCCCTCGCTTCGTCCCTCATTGCCCCCATTTGGCCCCCCATACTTTCCATTTTTGCATTCAGTTGGGTCAAGAATAATCTGAGGTCAAACCCGGTTTGCCCAGCGTCCCCAGCCGCCACCGCGGGCTCGCCCTCCACTGCGCCGCTATTTTGGGACTCTTCAACCACGTGCGCGAGCACGCCATTTTGTGCACCTGATACCCCCTCAACCGCATTGCCAATGTTCTCCTCCTCTCCTTCCTCCACATACATTTCCCCGAGGTCCTGGGTCGATTCTACCCCGTCTACCTCTCCCACCGGCATCCCGTCGCCTTGACCAGCCATGGCGCAATTTCAAAATTCGGGTTTTGTAAAACAAAACAAATTTCGGCCGCTCCAAATTTTGCCCAAATTTTTTTTTTTTAGATGTTTTTAAAAATTTGGTTCGGGCCCCGAATCTCACTCCCAGACACCAATTGTTACAGATCGCGGTTTAGATGTTATGATGACCGAGCGGTGGTGTATTACCGCGACCTAACAGGATCCCCGACTCACCCGATTCCACCCAAACGTTGGCCGGATCACACCGCAGCTAGTCAATGAGGGAAAAGACGAAAACGACGCAATGCAAAGAGGAAAACGAAGGCAAAGAAAGGTTTGGAAATACTACTGAATTTATTGACTATTTACACACAAGCAAAAAGAAAGCAGTCACGTTTATTTACAAGCACATAAGACGCAGGTGACACAGGGAAAATACTAGCTTACCTACAGTCTTAATTAACCCAGGACAGAACAAACAAACGACAGACTCACGCGGGGAATGACAGGAATGGCAGGAGGTGGATGGCTGGAGGTGAACGCTTGGTGGAGCCAACGCGGAGCTTGGTGGAGCTTTGGTGGAGGTGAACGCTTGGTGGAGCCAACGCGGAGCTTGGTGGAGCTTTGGTGGAGGTGAACGCTTGGTGGAGCCAACGCGGAGCTTGGTGGAGCTGAACGCTTGGTGGAGCCAACGCGGAGCTTGGGGGGTTGGTGTGACGGGTTCTCTCTCCTTCCCTCACAAGCTTCAGGACTCTTTCTCTCTCTTTCTTAGTCCCACCCAGTCCAACAACTTCCTCTCTTGCTTAGTCCAACTCAAGGCCTTCCTGTCTTCTGATCTCCTCCCTCCTCGACTCCTCACCACTCTCTCTTGACGACCAACTCACTTTGGCAACCGACTCTCCACGGACCCTCTACTGGCAACCGACTCACTCTTCACTTCCTGCGTGCGCGCCTTTATATCGCCTCCGGCGATTAAGCCGCCGGCGTTTTGGACACGCCCATCGGGGTGCTCACCTCGGCCCTGGTTGGTCGCGCGACCCTCGGGCTCCGCCCTCGATGACGACGGGCGGGTATGCCCCTCCTCCCCTCTATGACGAGGTGGAGACACGCCTTTCTTCTCCGACCCTGCCTCGTGGTCAATGGCGGTTATTGGAGGGGAGGGGATTGGGAATCGAGGGCTCAGCAATGACGAGAGGGGATGTAATATGGGCAATCGAGGCTCGGCAATGACGAAAGGGGATGTGAAGGAAATGGGGATTTTGGGGATGGGAATGAAAGGGGATCTATTCTCTTTCACTGGTGCAATGGAGTACTTCAATTAATGGGAGACACAGCCTTACCCTAAAACACAGAATAAGAGATAACTATCAACAGGGGTATTCTATTACTTGGCTGACGTGTATGCTTGTGGACTAATTATGGGATGCCCTTTCACCTTTACACAGCTCCGGAGGTAGGGGGGCGCAGAATAAACAATAATAATAATCATACAGCACACAATCAAAAAAATACAGTCCTCATCTCCGCAACAATACCATCTAGTTCTTTATTTATTCACAAATAATTAGACTATTCTTTATTTATTCACAAATACATCATCAGATTATTCTTGATCTCGTCACAAATGCAGAACACTAATTACCTTCTCGGCACTATCAAAACCCTTCTGTTTAGGAGCACTTGGAAAAATATCTGAGCCGTCTAGTGCCCTCGAAATGCAGCACTCAGACAAATATGGTGGTGCCGAGCATATGGTTACCATCGCGCATATTATTCGAAGTTCAGGAACAAAACGAATATAGATCGTGCTTGGAAATGCAAAGCAAGAGTTTAAAAGGTCCCTCCCATGTACTTTTTCTCAAGACTGAATGGCGTAAGGTTTTCCATGAACTCTAGTCGTTTATCTTTTCACAATGGTAAAAATATTCTAATTCCACCTGCATATTAATTTGTCCTTATATCGATCGATCCACATTTTTCTTCCAGGGATTATTGATGAATTTAATAAACAATAACATTATTTATCACATTAAGAAACTAGAACGGCACTCAGTAGAGAGCATCCGCTGCCTGTTTGGCCATATCACTCAATGGTGAAGAATCACTTTTAAAATTATATTAGCTGGATCCGGATATGGATCTTCACCAAAATCTAATCGATTCTTCCTTGTCACACACACAACCTGTCCAACAAGTTTCGTCCAAATCCATCGATAACTTTTTGAGATATCCTGCTATGTATCGTTTTGGCCCTATCTCCCAATGGTGAAGAATCACTTAAAAATTAAATAACTTCCATATCCGAATCCATATTCAGATTCAGATCTTCACCAAAAGCGAATCGAATCGTCCTTGTCAGACACTCAACCTGTCCACCAAGTTTCGTCCAAATCCATCGATAACTTTTTGAGATATCCTGCTATGTATCGTTTTGGCCCTATCTCCCAATGGTGAAGAATCACTTAAAAATTAAATAACTTCCATATCCGAATCCATATTCAGATTCAGATCTTCACCAAAAGCGAATCGAATCGTCCTTGTCAGACACTCAACCTGTCCACCAAGTTTCGTCCAAATCCGTCCACAACTTTTTGAGATATCGTGCTATGTATCGTTTTTGGCTCGATCACTCAATGGTGAAGAATCATTTCAAAATGAAAAATTATCGTATCCAGATCTGGATCTTCACCCAAGTCGAATCAATTCGTCCTTGTAACACACCCAACCTGCCCAACAAGTTTCGTCCGAACTCCTCCATAATCTTTTGAGGTATCGTCCTATATATTGGTTGTCGCCCGACTTCTCAATAGTGAAGAATCACTTCAAATATTCTCGAATCCGCACCTGCATTTGGATCTTCACCAACATCGAATCATTTCGTTCTTATCACATACCCAACCTGCCCACCACGTTTCGTCCGAATCCGTCCATAACTTTTGAGATATCCTGCTCACAGACAGACAGACAGACAGGGGTAAAAACATAACCCCGGTCCACCTTTGGTGGCAGACGAAATAAGAAATATGGTACAACACAATCGAATACTGTCACACAATGAGTATACAAAGACATTCAAACATCACCCTTTAACTTCAAGATCTTCAGATGCAGAGAAAGAATCCTGATTGACAGGTTTCCCATGGAGGGCATAGAGGGGGGAAGGGGAGGTTACATCCTGGTCATCAATTTAATAAAACCAACAAGGTCACAATTTAATGACAAGAGCACGATGTGAGAGGCACCGGAGGTAAAGGACTGCAGCACGTCTGGCTTACCAGAAAAGAAATGGAGTTACTATGACGTCACGCAGTAAATTCTGATGTTCCAGGTCACGGCCGTTTGTTGAAGGACCTTTTTGGAGTAGAGTGCGGTGTTCCCACGTGGGGTGTGCTGTCTGTTCGGGGGTTAGAATGTGTACAATGGTAGCTCAGAAAGAGCTAGTGTGCGCAACATTGATACACGCGATACAATGATGATGTTATATGATCGTTTTGAGGTCACGGTGAAGGTAGAGGATTGATACGAGAAGATTATGGGATTCATTTGCATTAGAAAGATCGGCTTGTTCAGCGTGGATTTGAATGTAACTCCATGGTTATCACAATAAATTATGATTATGGGGTTCTCATATCTGCAAGAGGAGTTATCACGATAAAAAGGAGACCTTTGGGATTGTCATTATATATGGGAGACCTTTGGGATTGTCATTATGTGGAGGAGACCTTTGGGATTGTCATTATATATGGGAGACCTTTGGGATTGTCATTATATGGAGGAGACCTTTGGGATTGTCATTATATATGGGAGACCTTTGGGATTGTCATTATATGGAGGAGACCTTTGGGATTGTCATTATACATAGGATGCCTTTGGGATTGTCATTACATGGAGGAGACTTTGGGATTGTCATTATACATAGGAGGCCTTTATGATTCTCATTATATGGAGGAGACCTTTGGGTTTGTCATTATATGGAGGAGACCTTTGGGATTGTCATTATACATAGGATGCCTTTGGGATTGTCATTACAAGGAGGAGACTTTGGGATTGTCATTATACATAGGAGGCCTTTAGGATTCTCATTATATGGAGGAGACCTTTGGGATTGTCATTATACATAGAATGCCTTTGGGATTGTCATTACATGGAGGAGACTTTGGGATTGTCATTATACATAGGAGGCCTTTATGATTCTCATTATATGGAGGAGGCCTTCAGGATTCTCGTTATATATGGCGAAGACCTTTGGGATTGTCATTTTTATAGGAGACCTTTGGGATTGTCATTTTTATAGGAGACCATTATATGGCGGAGACCTTTGGGATTGTCATTTTTATAAGAGACCTTTGGGATTGTCATTTTTATAGGAGACCATTATATGGCGGAGACCTTTGGGATTGTCATTTTTATAGGAGACCATTATATGGTGGAGACCTTTGGGATTGTCATTTTTATAGGAGACCTTTGGGATTGTCATTTTTATAGGAGACCATTATATGGTGGAGACCTTTGGGATTGTCATTTTTATAGGAGACCTTTGGGATTGTCATTTTTATAGGAGACCATTATATGGCGGAGACCTTTGGGATTGTCATTTTTATAGGAGACCTTTGGGATTGTCATTTTTATAGGAGACCATTATATGGTGGAGACCTTTGGGATTGTCATTTTTATAGGAGACCCTTGGGATTGTCATTTTTATAGGAGACCATCATATGGCGGAGACCTTTGGGATTGTCATTTTTATAGGAGACCATTATATGGCGGAGACCTTTGGGATTGTCATTTTTATAGGAGACCATTATATGGCGGAGACCTTTAGGATTCTCATTATATGGCGGAGACCTTTGGGATTGTCATTTTTATAGGAGACCATTATATGGCGGAGACCTTTGGGATTGTCATTTTTATAGGAGACCCTTGGGATTGTCATTTTTATAGGAGACCATCATATGGCGGAGACCTTTGGGATTGTCATTTTTATAGGAGACCATTATATGGCGGAGACCTTTGGGATTGTCATTTTTATAGGAGACCATTATATGGCGGAGACCTTTAGGATTCTCATTATATGGCGGAGACCTTTGGGATTGTCATTTTTATAGGAGACCTTTGGGATTGTCATTTTTATAGGAGACCTTTGGGATTGTCATTTTTATAGGAGACCTTTGGGATTGTCATTTTTATAGGAGACCTTTGGGATTGTCATAAGAGCCACAAAGCACTTATTTAAGTGTTTGGGTGATTTTTGTTTTGTTTATAATTATTGTAAAATGTTGATTTCTACATTTGTATAATACATATTTAACACGTGCCTGCACAATGGCTCCACTGAGATGTGGCCATGGATTTGGGGCACGACCGTCTCGGTCATCGGAGGTGATGTCGTTGTCGCGGATCCTTTCGAGGACGAGATGTGCATGTCGTGACCACTCAGAGTGCGTCTCACAACGTGCGACATTCCTAGAGTGGGACACCAGTACACACACCCTCGGGTAAATAACTTGGGGGTCGTGGGAGCTAACCTGCGAGACCGCGGGGCCGTGCCGTGCACAAGGTCATGGCCGTGACCGTCCGTCCGGGACCGGGTTCAGCACCCTGGATGTCCCAAGCCGTTGGCGATGCGGTCTCGGTGGCGAAGCGGGAGAAGGCGGAGCTGATAAAGCTCGTACGAGATTAGGAGAGGGAGCGAGGGATCGGGAGCGACGGAGGGGGAAAGAGAGCTCGAAGGAACCGGGACAAAGAGGGTTCGTGTTCGCGTGTCCTGGACTCGTCGTCGTGTCCGCGTCGTGTCCGCAGCGGACGACCCTGGAGCGCCGATGGGGTCGCGGGAAGGCCGCCCCTCAGCTCCGCGTTCGATTCTCGTGGACTAGATGACGACACGACGAGGAACGCCGGCCGAGCTAGACCATTGGACGACGCGAGGCCCACGCGGCACTCCGGACCCCCGGACCACCATGGACTCCCGGACCATTCTCCTCCTGTTCGTGACCGGCTGCTTGGTGGGAGGTGTGGCCGGTGAGTTCCGGTCTTGTTTGCATTTCATTTCAGGTAAACACGCGCTCTATAATTGGTGTCATTAAGGAGCAGGTAAAGGTTACCTTGTCTGTTAACTCGGCAGGTCAGGATCGAGCTCCGACAGGTACCGTTCTGATATCAATGCTGGATCCTGTAAACGGGAGAGCGATCCACGAACGTGTGGAATGACCACGTACGGACAAAGCGATTGGGTCCGAACACTGATGGAAAACGGGAAAAACTTGGAAACAAGTGAGGAGATGTTGAAGGAGTTTCCAATCCCCAGGTCTGTGCGGTCCTGTACCTGTAGGTCTTGGCGGGTTAGGGTGCTGGCAAGAAGTGCTCATTTTGGGATCATAAACATTGGAAACAAACATTGGAAACATTCGATTTCAGTCGATTTATAGTGGATTTGGATACAGGTTGGAATAATGGTGATTATGAAGCACGTCATGTCAAATTGAAAATGCCTCTTTAACCTTAAGCGGAACTGCATTTGTCATTTGTGACACTTTGTGTAAATAATGGCAGGGACACTCTTATTAGCATAATGAGGTGCAGTGTTACCTACACAGAGCTGGGGCGAGCCCTTCGATTCCCATATTTCAGTTCCCAGTTATTATACGTTTTGCCGCTGTTGCCCAGTGGGAAGTTTTCATCGCTAACACATGGAATGGCACGAGGAAGGGGCTGGAACAGTTGGTAACTGTGGAGTGATCACGTGTCTACCAGGTCCAGAATCCCCATCAATAATGGTGGATCCATCAGGTCCAGGTATGTGAACGACGGATCAATTGCGTGAACATGTGGTTTACAAAATGGTGCAGATCGGAGATGGAATGTTAAAAATATATCATCTTACCTGCACACAAACGCCTCACCTTCATGAAAATGTCCCTCTGACATCTACAATGAGAGAACAATGACCATTGAACCTGAAAGAGAGCATAGTCTCTCATACAGCTCCAAAACCCAACAACAAAAGGTAAAAGGTATGACGAACAAGGTAGGCCTACAAGGTATGAGGAACCAGCAAACCACAAGTCCTTCCTTCTGATTGAGGATTTCCCTTTCTGCTCTTGGGAGGACAATGTTCACATCTGGTATTCCCACCACAAATCAGGTATTCCCACCAATAATCCGGTATTCCCACCAAAAATCCGGTATTCCCACCAAAAATCCGGTATTCCCACCAAAAATAAATCCTTTGTTTGTCCAAACATGACAATACACCATGATGTCGAGGCTTTGAGTTACGAACATAAAACAAAAATGTGCACGGTAAAGGCAAAGGTGGTGTACTGATAGCAAGATGAGGTAGGACGAACAGGGTATGAGGAACAAGATACAATATGCAGGTTACAAGGTACAAAGAACATCGTACAAGGTAAGAGGAAGAATTAAGCTCCAACGTACAATGAACAAGCCATAAGTTACAATTGGCACGAAGAACAAGACACAATACACAAGGAACGAGGAACAATACACAAGGAACGAGGAACAAGACACAATACACAAGGAACGAGCAACAATACACAAGGAACGAGGAACGAGGAACAATACACAAGGAACGAGGAACAATACACAATACACAAGGAATGAGGAACAATACACAAGGAACGAGGAACAAGACACAATACACAAGGAACGAGGAACAATACACAAGGAACGAAGAACGAGGAACAATACACAAGGAACGAGGAACAATACACAAGGAACGAGGAACAAGACACAATACACAAGGAACGAGCAACAATACACAAGGAACGAGGAACAATACACAAGGAACGAGGAACAATACACAAGGAACGAGGAACAATACACAAGGAACGAGGAACGAGGAACAATACACAAGGAACGAGGAACAATACACAAGGAACGAGGAACAAGACACAATACACAAGGAACGAGGAACAATACACAAGGAACGAGGAACAATACACAATACACAAGGAACGAGGAACAATACACAAGGAATGAGGAACAATACACAATACACAAGGAACGAGGAACAATACACAAGGAACGAGGAACAAGACACAATACACAAGGAACGAGGAACAATACACAAGGAACGAGGAACAAGACACAATACACAAGGAACGAGGAACAATACACAATACACAACGAACGAGGAACAATACACAAGGAACGAGGAACAATACACAATACACAACGAACGAGGAACAATACACAATACACAACGAACGAGGAACAATACACAATACACAAGGAACGAGGAACAATACACAAGGAACGAGGAACAATACACAATACACAAGGAACGAGGAACAATACACAAGGAACGAGGAACAAGACACAATACACAAGGAACGAGGAACAATACACAATACACAAGGAACGAGGAACAATACACAAGGAACGAGGAACAATACACAAGGAACGAGGAACAATACACAATACACAAGGAACGAGGAACAATACACAAGGAACGAGGAACAAGACACAATACACAAGGAACGAGGAACAATACACAATACACAACGAACGAGGAACAATACACAATGGCTTTGTTTGGGTCGAGTGTTAAATTATTAGGAAGGTTTAATCAAGCTCGTATTTGCCTCCCTAAAAAATACAAGAGCTCCCTAATTTTCAACGGCGCCATATGCGCGTTAAATGCGTGTTAAATACGCGTTAAATGCGGGTTAAATTCGTGTTTAAATGCATGCAACCCAATCGGCCCATTTCCGGATTTTTAAAGCCAATTCACTCGCATCCTCTACCTCAAATGACCAGGTATTTATAAACAAAAGGTTTATTACCACAGAGAGAGTGGGAGGACAGAATAGGGAGGGAGAGAGGAGAGTGAAGGAGAGAGAAGAGAGCGAGTGAGTGAGTGAGTGACACACACACACACACACACACACACACACACACACACACACACACAAACTGAGGTAACAGATAAAAAATATATTCCTTGTTCAGAATGACAAACTCATCAATCTAATATTATTCATTCACATAAGGACACGAGACAGACATGGCTCCAATCTAATCTTATTCAATCACATGGGACAGACACGGCTCCAATCTAATCTTATTCTTTCACATGGGAACATGGGACAGTCATGTTCCAATCGAATCTTATTCATTCACATGGGAACATGGGACAGACATGGCTATATCTAATATTATTCATTCACATGGGAACATGGGACAGACATGGCTGTATCTAATCTTATTCATTCACATGGGAACATGGGACAGACATGGCTATATCTAATCTTATTCATTCACATGGGAACATGGGACAGACATGGCTGTATCTAATCTTATTCATTCACGTGGGAACACGGGACAGACACGGCTATATCTAATCTTATTCATTCACATGGGAACATGGGACAAACACGGCTATATCTAATCTTATTCATTCACATGGGAACATGGGACAGACATGGCTGTATCTAATCTTATTCATTCACGTGGGAACACGGGACAGACACAGCTCCATCTAATCTTATTCATTCACATGGGAACATGGGACAAACACGGCTATATCTAATCTTATTCATTCACATGGGAACATGGGACAGACATGGCTGTATCTAATCTTATTCATTCACATGGGAACACGGGATAGACACAGCTCCATCTGATCTTATTCATTCACATGGGAACACGGGACAGACACAGCTCCATCTGATCTTATTCATTCACATGGGAACACGGGACAGACACAGCTCCATCTAATCATATTCATTCACATGGGAACATGGGACATACACAGCTCTATCTAATCTTATTCATTCACATGGGAACATGGGACATACACAACTCTATCTAATCTTATTCATTCACATGGGACATACACAGCTCTATCTAATCTTATTCATTCACATGGGAACATGGGACAGACACGGCTCTATCTAATCTTATTCATTCACATGGAAACACGGGACAGACACAGCTCTATCTAATATTATTCATTCACATGGGAACATGGGACAGACATGGCTCTATCTAATATTATTCATTCACATGGGAACATGGGACAGACATGGCTCTATCTAATATTATACATTCACATGGGAACATGGGACAGACACAGCTCTATCTAATATTATTCATTCACATGGGAACATGGGACATACATGGCTCTATCTAATATTATTCATTCACATGGGAACATGGGGCAGACATGGCTCTATCTAATATTATTCATTCACATGGGAACATGGGACAGACACAACTCTATATAATATTATTCATTCACCTGGGAACATGGGACAGACATGGCTCTATCTAATATTATTCATTCACATGGGAACATGGGACAGACACGGCTCTATCTAATACTATTCATTCACATGGGAACATGGGACAGACACGGCTATATCTAATATTTTTCATTCACATGGGAACATGGGACAGACATGTCTGTATCTAATCTTATTCATTCACATGGGAACATGGGACAGACATGGCTCTATCTAATATTATTCATTCACATGGGAACATGGGACAGACACGGCTCTATCTCATGTTATTCATTCACATGGGAACATGGGACATACACAGCTCTATCTAATATTATTCATTCACATGGGAACATGGGACAGACACGGCTATATCTAATCTTATTCATTCACATGGAAACACGGGACAGACACAGCTCTATCTAATATTATTCATTCACATGGGAACATGGGACAGACATGGCTCTATCTAATATTATACATTCACATGGGAACATGGGACAGACACAGTTCTATCTAATATTATTCATTCACATGGGAACATGGGACATACATGGCTCCATCTAATATTATTCATTCACATGGGAACATGGGGCAGACATGGCTCTATCTAATATTATTCATTCACATGGGAACATGGGACAGACACGGCTCTATCTCATGTTATTCATTCACATGGGAACATGGGACATACACAGCTCTATCTAATATTATTCATTCACATGGGAACATGGGACAGACACGGCTATATCTAATCTTATTCATTCACATGGGAACATGGGACATACACAGCTCTATCTAATATTATTCATTCACATGGGAACATGGTACAGACACGGCTATATCTAATCTTATTCATTCACATGGAAACACGGGACAGACACAGCTCTATCTAATATTATTCATTCACATGGGAACATGGGACAGACATGGCTCTATCTAATATTATACATTCACATGGGAACATGGGACAGACACAGTTCTATCTAATATTATTCATTCACATGGGAACATGGGACATACATGGCTCCATCTAATATTATTCATTCACATGGGAACATGGGGCAGACATGGCTCTATCTAATATTATTCATTCACATGGGAACATGGGACAGACACAACTCTATATAATATTATTCATTCACCTGGGAACATGGGACAGACATGGCTCTATCTAATATTATTCATTCACGTGGGAACATGGGACAGACACGGCTCTATCTAATACTATTCATTCACATGGGAACATGGGACAGACACGGCTATATCTAATATTTTTCATTCACATGGGAACATGGGACAGACATGTCTGTATCTAATCTTATTCATTCACATGGGAACATGGGACAGACATGGCTCTATCTAATATTATTCATTCACATGAGAACATGGGACATTGGGACAGACACAGCTCTATCTAATATTATTCATTCACATGGGAACATGGGACATACACGGCTCTATCTAATATTATTCATTCACATGGGAACATGGGACAGACACGGCTCTATCTCATGTTATTCATTCACATGGGAACATGGGACATACACAGCTCTATCTAATATTATTCATTCACATGGGAACATGGGACAGACATGTCTATATCTAATCTTATTCATTCACATGGGACAGACACGGCACAAGGTTATTTTGACAGATTAGAGAATGTAAGCTGAGCCGTGAGGTAATGATGTATTTTTTTTCATTCCCTAAAATAACATTAAACTGAAAGGGAAGAAACCCGGGCCAGGTGTGTTCAGTTACTAAGCAGCTCTAGCTCGCATTTGCCAAGCCCGCCATTCCTTATCAAAGGTTTTGAATGGAATTCTTGCATGAATGTTTAAGCCACTTGTCGAGTGCTCTATGAGAAACTCTGTAACTGAACACACCCCCGACGTGATTAAGACCTGAGCCTAGATCTACAGCAATCTATATATCCCACAGAAGAACATAACATGGCCCTTTCCTGCCACTCCTCTTCGGAGTGGGTGTACTAGTTGTCTGAAACCAAACCCAGCTGTCCGTTGGACTCATAATTGATATTGAACCAAACCGCGAAGACCCTCAGAGATGAAATGTATGATACGCTCAACAGCAGCAAGTATTGGGGAGTCGAGTGGACGGAGGAGGCGAAAAAACGATATTTTGTGTCACAGGTTGTGACCCCAGTTCAGTCATTCCTGTTACCTTCGCCACAGGAGAGGGTCATGCATTTGACTCCGTTTATTTGTTACTTGGCAAAACATTTTTTGACAAGTATGTTGATCACTCCGGTTTGTGTGTTTGTTTGTGTGTTTGTTTGTCTGGTTGTCTGTCCGCTCACTTATACTTGCGTACAGTTTTACAACCAGTTAATAATAAGTGAATGCCTACAGGTCACAATTTTAAACCGTCCGACAAAATCCTATATATGTTTGAGGCAGCCATGCAAGCCCAAGCCATGACACGACCTCCACCATGCTTCACACATGAGGTAGTATGCTTCGGATCATGTGCAGTTCCTTCTTTTCTCCACATTTTCACCTTTCCATTGCTTTGGTAAAGGTTTATCTTGGTCTCATCGTCCATGGAACTTTGTTCCAAAACTCACTGTACTTGGCAAATTCTAATCTGGCCTTTCTATGTTTGGTGCTGATGATGTTTGCATCTTGCGGTGTCGCCTTTGTAATTCTGCTGTCGAAGTCTTCTGTGAACGGTAGATTGTGATCTGGAGGTTGCTGGTGATGTCACTGTCAGCTGTTTTAGGGTTTTTCTTCACAGCTCTGATGATCTTTCTGTCATCAACTGCAGTTGTTTACCTTGGCCGACCTGACCGTTGTCTATTGATACGAACACTTGTGCTGTCTTTCCTTTTCAAGATATTCCAAATTGTTTTATTTGATATTCCCAATGTTTGTGCTTTGGTTCTAATTTAATTTATCTGTTCTTTCAGGTTCAGTTCGCACCTGTCAGCCACGTGTCAGTGAGCGAAGCACCTGTCAGCCATGTGTTCCAATACTTATGCTCACCTAAAATGGGGGGACTGAACATAAAAAGTGTTATTGTTCTACAATGGTAAAACATAAATGTATCAAAACACCAATAAATAAAAGCTGACCTTCTGTAATCTTGCCTCATATTCATCTTTTGATCTCAAATCCAAATTTCTTGAGTTTATAACAATAATAACAGATTTCACTTCACTGTTCCGATACTTATTTAGGGCACTCACTGGACCTACATCCAGAAAATGGCCTTGTTTAATATCGTCCGATACCCTCCCTAGATTATCTACACTTTGTCAATGAGCAAGTTGCCCGTGCCCATGCTCGGACAGGATTCTAAACAGGGTGGGGATGGAGAGGGCAAAATTCAAGTGGCGTCTTGTGTCATCGGGCCGGCAAGCTGGGAGTAGCAATTCACATTTATTGCCACATCTGATGCAATGCAAATGCTCTAACGGTGGTGAGGTGCTCCATTTGAAACTGCTTGTTCGATATTTGTAGCTTTTTGATGCCGAGGGTCCATAATAAACATTTGGATTGGTGTTAAAGTTGGTGACCAATTTCAAGTTAATAGTGGTACGTGAAGACCATGGTGACAACATCCAAGGGTGAAGAAAAATATAAAGTCGAACTATTCGATTTGAAGCACAGCAGGTTGTCAGTAAGATGTTTCAAGAGTAACGATCGATGAAGAAGACAATGGTGTGAGTGTCCATGAAGACCACGGTGAATATCATCAACAGTACCCAAGGAGGCCACACCACGTGACATGCATTTGATAACTGCTGAAACGATTCCCACATCGTCAGAGGGTTTCGGAAGGAGTTCGTTCATCCTTTATGAACGAAATATAAAACGCATCCATTTTGGTACCAAGGCCGCCCGACCAGAAACAGGTGCTCACTGCCTGCGTGATGGAACGACAAGAATGGTGGATACAGAATAAGAGGACATTCCGCACCGAAGATCGATCGATGCAGCTGGGCCGTCCGAAAGTATTCAGAAGCGAAAGGTTAGAAACTCACAACATCCGGGACTAACCACTAACCAGGTCAGGCTGGCATGCAGTTGATGACCCCAGGGCTTTATAATCACACAGACGTGATGTTTACCTTTTCTTACCTGCATCACATTGTACGGCAGATGGATTACCTTTCATTACGATGGATAGGGGCAAGTGGGCGATCGTCTTTCACTTTCACCAACAGGGCGGATGTCCAAAGGTGAAATGTTCACTCCTCTTACTCATGAATGTGGTCTCAATACATATTGAGTGCGTGCAGACAGGGTGTGGACAATCAATGCGTTCGATTTCATAATCGACATTCTACACCACTCTTCTTCTTCATTTTGACACATTCCCAATTCTGGTTTCCAATACACACTGCAGGTGGATTTGCACGCAGAGACCTTGAGCTTTTTACCTCGAGTCTCATGGGTGAGAAAAGCAGAAAAAGAGGTGGAATCGAAGAAATGTTTCCTCATCCAAAATGGGTCTCAACCCTCTCGAACTCTTCTTCTTGTCACTCTTGACCTCTCGACCCTCTCGGCTCTCTTACCATCTCAACGATCTCGCCCTCTCACCCCTCTCTCTGGACCTGTCGACCTCTATAACCCTTTT
>NC_136265.1:116233958-116421458 GCF_964187855.1 Myxine glutinosa
CGAATTTGTACTTGTACATAACTGTCATTAATCAAAAAGGATTCGGCACCATAGAGCGATTTTTTTTAACCCCCCCAAAAATCGACTATGCGTAAATTCTCTATGTAACGGTGTACCGTGTAGCATCACCTGGTGATGGTGGCAGAGGGTATTACAATTTCCTTTTTTTTTACTTGGGAAACACGAAGTTAAAGCACACTTCACACAGGTAAATATTTCCTCCTTCCCTTACTCCCCCCCCCCTCCCCCCACTTCACCCAAAGCAGAGGGGCCTGTCAAAGCCACCCCAAAGGATGTATATGTAGCATATCTTTCTCCTCCCTTTCCCCTCACTTCCCCCTTCCACTCACTCCCTTCCTCATATATATATATGCCGGTTCTGTTTTGGACGTATACACACATGCATGCATGTATGTATGTGCAATTGATGGACTGCCTTTCCCCCATTGGTTGGACAACTGGTCAGACTCCACCCACAATTGTAAGCTGAAAAAAAAATAATAGCGCCATTTTATGAAGGTGATGCCTCATGGCCTGAGGCTGAGGCTTCTGGCCTCTGGTGTTAGCCAATGGGCCAGAGACATTGGAATTATGCAAGCTATATAACCACGGTGTATTGCATCTGCACAGTAGGCATGTTTTTCCTTCATGTACGTAACCTAGGTTGTTTTTATTTTCAGTGATCGAGGCAGCGGTCTGTTGCATATACACCACCCAAATAGAGGGATGAACAATGTGTAATAAATGAACTTTTTTGGACATAAATTTGTTTTTAGACGGAGACTCCAAGGCTTATTTGTGTGATAATCCAAAAGGGTCGCTCGTCATAAACAGTAGGTATGTTTTTGCTTCATGTATGTAATCCAGGTTATTTTTAGAAGCGATCAAGTCAGCAGTTTATTGCCTATACACAACCCAAATAAAGGGATGAGCAATTTGTGTAATAAATTAAGGTTTTTGAGTGTAATTTCGGTTTCAGCCTGAGATTTCATGGCTATATAATGTGAAAATGCAGAAGCGTCGCTCTTCACTGTGACGTCATTTTCTACTAGTTGTGAACGAAGCTCCAACAATATTTAATACAATGTCTCGACCCAGCAGTGGAAGGCCGGCCAGAGCCAGAGATTCATCAAGGAGGTGAATACGACGGCTCGAACATGTACGCTGTGGGACCTGGAGCCAGGAAACGAGTACTTACTGCGGGTCCAGGCTCTGGGCCTTGGAGGCCTAGCGAGCGATCCGAGTCCCGTGCTACATTTCACCACCCATCAGGGTTCACAACTTCACATCCATGGCAACGGCACGGATTTCGGTAAGAATTCTCTTGAACAGAGCACCGAGCATAGCCTAATCAAAACCCTTCAAAAGCCTGACACGTGTAAACGTTCGACCACGTGTCACATGACCCTGCATTTCCCATCATACTAAAATACGCCATTTGTGTCTGTCCATCTGTCTGATGAATTTTTGACGCCAATACATTCCGTCCTTACTTATGCAATCTCAACCAAACTTGACAGGATTTAAAGGTTGTAGCGCATTCATTTGCCCCCCCCCCCCCCCTCCCCGAGCGGGTTTTCCCCACCATTGCCGTCAATGGCGTTGCGTGTTGAGGTGTATATCAATGTTAAATTAGCTTTATCGTGGCGTTTTTCCAAAGAAGAAGATTTATCGTGGTGTTTTTCCAAAGACGCTTTGAATAACAAAATTAATGATAATCGCATATTATTAATGTTATTACAAAACAATATTAATAATAATAATGTCCCACTTCCCCCAAGGCGTTTTTCCTGCAGTGATAACGTGTTTGAATCGCTTATAGTTATAATGGCGTTTCCGTGGGAGCAACGGCTTCTACAGGAAGTAAAAAATATTATAAACCACAAACACGCATGCTTAGCTTTTTAAACAGTCGCTCATGCTCTTTATAACACTAAATGAATAAATTTGGAGGAATCCTGACATCCGTGAAGTAAGGTTTACTTACAGAACTGAGCGAAGATCTACTGTACTCTATATACCCCACAAGGGTTGGGTTATTAACATGGCCCTTTCTGCTACTACAGTGGCATTTTTCGTAGCGAACTTTGAAACTCGCTCCTGCTGTTTAATACAAAACAAAGGGAGGAAGACCAGGATGTGCTCATTTACCAAGCAGGTAGCTAGCGCTTGCCAAGCCAGTCGTTCCTTAAGGGTTTTCAATGGAGTGCTTGCTCGAATGCTTAAACCACTTGGCGATCTCTCCACAAGAAACTTGGTAAATGAACACACACCCAATGTTCTTGAGACCCGCCCATAGATCTACTGTAATCTATATACCCCAAAGAGGAATGACCCTTCCTGCCCCTCCCGGAGTTTGCGGGTGTACTAGTGAACCAAACGTGCCAAAGCACCAAGCATCCCACATCCGGCAAATTTAAACAATCAATAGGAGAATGAAGATTTCATTAATGGATGAAGTGTTTTGGCCTCAATCCCACCCTGAGGTTCATAATAAATAAGACTGCAGTGCAGGTGCCCGGAGCCAAGAGAGTAATCTCGTTAAGAGTTTCGTGAGATTGTATCACTGTTCGTGCTCCTGCTCTTTACTTCACAGAACGTCGCTGCTGCCGAACTAGTCTCCACCCACGTAATACACTAGGTCGTTTGCCATTGCCATCCCAAGAGGCTGGGTATTTTGGCAAAATATCGGCAAATAATGTCCTACTGTTTTCAAGAGGTACCAATATGGGATCTTTAACGTCTACCGACTCGTGAAGGTTCAAATGCACCTGATGCGATGGTATGTGCCTGAGAAACACCTGGGTGACAGGTTGTTCTTGCGGTTGGGTCGAGAATTGAACCCAGACAAATTAGCAACTCAAAGGTGAGTGTGCTACCTGTGCCAACCTAACCTGTCGGCCTCCGGCGGTAAACTTCTCGAGACCTTTTATTTATTTCTAGATTTTGTGCAAACCAAACTTATAAAACTGATGTTAAATGTTTACAGATGAAGGCAAGTGAATAAGACAGCCTGCTTAGAGCATTCACTCCCCATACTGTGCCACTGATTATGGTGTAAAAAGCATGGTAATTTAATATCTGAACATACATAAATGTGTGTACATCAAATCATTGTCACCTCATCCAAAATCAATGGGAACCCGTTATCAAGAAATGCTTCTCGAAGAATCATTAAATTGATGAGTAATGACGTCATAAGCGGCCAAAAAGAAAATCGAGATGATTCTAATTGGGTTTTAATTTCCTTCCAAGGGTGATTAAGCTGTAACCTGGAAACTGACAGCTCGGCGACAACAAAGCAACACCTGCGGCCATCCTGCGCAGCACGATAAAGTGCAGGCACTGAACACAAACGAGTGACTGTTTCGAGGATTGCAGGCACAGAGAGCTGCGTGAGGCACGGAGAGCTGTGTGAGGCACGGACAGCTGTGTGAGGCACGGACAGCTGTGTGAGGCACGGAGAGCTGAGTGAGGCACGGAGAGCTGAGTGAGGGACGGTGAGCTGCGTGAGCCACGGTGAGCTGCGTGAGGCACGGAGAGCTGTGCAGGCACAGAAAGCTGTGTGAGGCACGGGGAGCTGAGTGAGGGACGGAGAGCTGCGTGAGGCATGGAGAGCTGTGCAGGCACAGAAAGCTATGTGAGGCACGGAGAGCTGTGCAGGCACAGAAAGCTGTGTGAGGCACGGAGAGCTGAGTGAGGCACGGTGAGCTGAGTGAGGCATGGAGAGCTGAGTGAGGCACGGAGAGATGTCCAGGCACAGAGAGCTGCGTGAGGCATGGAGAGCTGTGTGAGGCACGGAGAGCTGTGCAGGCACAGAAAGCTGTGTGAGGCACGGAGAGCTGAGTGAGGCACGGTGAGCTGAGTGAGGCACGGAGAGCTGAGTGAGGCACGGAGAGATGTCCAGGCACAGAGAGCTGCGTGAGGCATGGAGAGCTGTGTGAGGCACGGAGAGCTGAGTGAGGCACGGTGAGCTGAGTGAGGAACGGAGTGCTGCGTGAGGAACGGAGAGCTGAGTGAGGCACGGAGAGCTGTGCAGGCACAGAGAGCTGTGCAAGGCATGGAGAGCTGAGTGAAGCACGGAGAGCTGAGTGAGGGACGGTGAGCTGCGTGAGCCACGGTGAGCTGCGTGAGGCACGGAGAGCTGTGCAGGCACAGAAAGCTGTGTGAGGAATGGGGAGCTGAGTGAGGCACGGAGAGCTGCGTGAGGCATGGAGAGCTGTGTGAGGCACGGAGAGCTGTGCAGGCACAGAAAGCTGTGTGAGGCACGGAGAGCTGAGTGAGGCACGGAGAGCTGAGTGAGGCACGGAGAGCTGAGTGAGGCACGGAGAGATGTCCAGGCATGGAGAGCTGCGTGAGGCATGGAGAGCTGTGTGAGGCACGGAGAGCTGAGTGAGGCACGGTGAGCTGAGTGAGGCACAGAGAGCTGCGTGAGGCACGGAGAGCTGAGTGAGGCACGGAGAGCTGTGCAGGCACAGAAAGCTGTGCCAGGCATGGAGAGCTGAGTGAAGCACGGAGAGCTGTGCGAGGGGCGGAGAGCTGAGTGAGGCACGGAGAGCTGTGTGAGGCACGGAGAGCTGTGTGAGGCACGGAGAGCTGTGTGAGGCATGGAGAGCTGTGTGAGGCATGGAGAGCTGTGTGAGGCACGGAGAGCTGTGGGAGGCACAGAGAGCTGTGTGAGGCACGGAGAGCTGTGTGAGGCATGGAGAGCTGTGTGAGGCACGGAGAGCTGTGTGAGGCACGGAGAGCTGTGTGAGGCACGGAGAGCTGTGTGAGGCACGGAGAGCTGTGTGAGGCACGGAGAGCTGTGCGAGGGACGGAGAGCTGAGTGAGGCACGTAAAGCTCTGCAGGCACAGAGTGCTGTGTGAGGCACGGAGAGCTGTGTGAGGCACGGAGAGCTGTGCAGGCACGGAGAGCTGTTGCATGGGAAATACCTCGCTGTTACAATGCCAACATGGATTTGTGATGTTCCTGTTGATGAAGGCAGCACTCATTATGGATGCACATGCAGTACCATTGGTCCTATTTCTGTATTCCAAACACACCCGGGAGAGCTCATGTCGTGCTGTGGGGTGTATTGCCTTGCAATGCTCTCGTGATCCTTCAGCGGTGCAGCACGAGCTCTCCAGGTATTCTCATAGCTATAACACCAAGCAAGTTATTGCTGAACCACCCACAAGTATAACTCTTAAAAAGTGTACATCAATGAAGATAGGTGGTAGAAAGGAATTGCCCTGTCTGCCTATATCAACTGTATATACCAATCAACCTAAGTTCAGTCTTTGGAAGTTATTGGGCTTATCAGGCATAACCTCTCCTGGGGGGGACATAACCTCTCCTGGGGGGACATAACCTCTCCTGGGGGGGGGGGGGGAGGAGGACATAACTTCTCCTGGGGGGACATCACCTCTCCTGGGGGGTCATAACCTCTCCTGGGGGGACATAACCTCTGCTGGGGGGGACATAACCTCTCCTGGGGGGACATAACCTCTCCTGGGGGGACATAACCTCTCCTGGGGGGACATAACCTCTCCTGGGGGGACATAACCTCTCCTGGGTGTCCATGTCTAAGCTGGTGTCAATGCCACAATGTTGCTTTGGAATAACTAGAAGCACCAAATCCCAATGGGCACTTTTGTTCTCGCGCCGCACTCTCCTGTATCTCGCACCGCACTCTCCTGTATCTCGCACCGCACTCTCCTGGATGTCGAACCGCACTCTCCTGTATCTCGCACCACACTCTCCTGTATGTCGAACCGCACTCTCCTGTATCTTGCACCGCACTCTCCGCTATCTCGCACCGCCCTCTCCTGTTTCTCGCACCGCACTCTCCTGCATCTCGCACCGCAATCTCCTGTATCTCGCACCGCACTCTACTGTATGTCGAACCGCACTCTCCTGTTTCTCGCACCACACTCTCCTGTATCTCGCAACGCACTCTCCTGTATCTCGCACCGCACTCTCCTGTATCTCGCACCGCACTCTCCTGTATGTCGAACCGCACTCTCCTGTATCTCGCACCGCACTCTCCCGGTATCTCGCACCGCACTCTCCGGTATCTCGCACCGCACTCTCCTGTTTCTCGCACCACACTCTCCTGCATCTCGCACCGCACTCTCCTGTATCTCGCACCGCACTCTCCTGTATGTCGAACCGCATTCTCCTGTATCTTGCACCGCACTCTCCTATATCTCGCACTCTCCAATATCTCGCACTCTCCTATATCTCGCACCGCACACTCCTGTATCTCGCGCCGCACACTCCTGTATCTCGCGCCGCACTCTCCTGTTTCTCGCACCGCACTCTCCTGTATGTCGAACCGCACTCTCCTGTATCTCGCACCGCACTCTCCTGTATGTCGAACCGCATTCTCCTGTATCTTGCACCGCACTCTCCTATATCTCGCACTCTCCTATATCTCGCACTCTCCTATATCTCGCACTCTCCTATATCTCGCACCGCACACTCCTGTATCTCGCGCCGCACTCTCCTGTATCTCACACCGCACTCTCCTGTATCTCGCACCGCACTCTCCTGTATGTCGAACCGCACTCTCCTGTATCTCGCACCACACTCTCCTGTATGTCGAACCGCACTCTCCTGTATGTCGAACCGCACTCTCCTGTATCTTGCACCGCACTCTCCGCTATCTCGCACCGCACTCTCCTGTTTCTCGCACCGCACTCTCCTGCATCTCGCACCGCACTCTCCTGTATCTCGCACCGCACTCTCCTGTATGTCGAACCGCACTCTCCTGTTTCTCGCACCACACTCTCCTGTATCTCGCAATGCACTCTCCTGTATCTCGCACCGCACTCTCCTGTATCTCGCACCGCACTCTCCTGTATCTCGCACCGCACTCTCCTGTATGTCGAGCCGCACTCTCCTGTATCTCGCACCGCACTCTCCGGTATCTCGCACCGCACTCTCCTGTTTCTCGCACCACACTCTCCTGCATCTCGTACCGCACTCTCCTGTATCTCGCACCGCACTCTCCTGTATGTCGAACCGCATTCTCCTGTATCTTGCACCGCACTCTCCTGTATCTCGCACCGCACTCTCCCGTATCTCGCACCACACTCTCCTATATCTCGCACCGCACACTCCTGTATCTCGCACCGCACTCTCCTGTATCTCACACCGCACTCTCCTGTATCTCACACCAGACTCTCCTGTATGTCGAACCGCACTCTCCTGTATCTCGCACCGCACTCTCCTGTATCTCGCACCGCACTCTCCTGTATGTCGAACCGCACTCTCCTGTATCTCGCACCGCAATCTCCTGTATCTCGCACCGCACTCTCCTGTATCTCGCACCGCACTCTCCTGTATCTCGCACCGCACTCTCCAGTATGTCGAACCGCACTCTCCTGTATCTCGCACCGCACTCTCCTGTATCTCGCACCGCACTCTCCTGCATCTCGCACCGCACTCTCCTGTATCTCGCACCGCACTCTCCTGTATGTCGAACCGCACTCTCCTGTATGTCGAACCGCACTCTCCTGTTTCTCGCACCACACTCTCCTGTATCTCGCAACGCACTCTCCTGTATCTCGCACCGCACTCTCCTGTATCTCGAACCGCACTCTCCTGTATCTCGCACCGCACTCTCCTGTATGTCGAACCGCACTCTCCTGTATCTCGCACCGCACTCTCCGGTATCTCGCACCACACTCTCCTGTTTCTCGCACCACACTCTCCTGCATCTCACACCGCACTCTCCTGTATCTCGCACCGCACTCTCCTGTATGTCGAACCGCACTCTCCTGTATCTCGCACCGCACTCTCCTGTATCTCGCACCGCACTCTCCTGTATGTCGAACCGCACTCTCCTGTATCTCGCACCGCACTCTCCTGTATCTCGCACCGCACTCTCCTGTATCTCGCACCGCACTCTCCCATATCTCGCACCGCACTCTCCCGTTTCTCGCACCACACTCTCCTATATCTCGCACCGCACACTCCTGTATCTCGCACCGCACTCTCCTGTATCTCACACCGCACTCTCCTGTATCTCACACCGCACTCTCCTGTATGTCGAACCGCACTCTCCTGTATCTTGCACCGCACTCTCCTGTATCTCGCACCGCACTCTCCTGTATGTCGAACCGCACTCTCCTGTATCTCGCACCGCACTCTCCTGTATCTCGCACCGCACTCTCCTGTATCTCGCACCGCACTCTCCAGTATGTCGAACCGCACTCTCCTGTATCTCGCACCGCACTCTCCTGTATGTCGAACCGCACTCTCCTGTATCTCGCACCGCACTCTCCTGTATCTCGCACCGAACTCTCCTGTTTCTCGCACCACACTCTCCTGTTTCTCACACCGCACTCTCCTGTATCTCGCACCGCACTCTCCTGTATCTCGCACCGCACTCTCCTGTATGTCGAACCGCACTCTCCTGCATCTCGCACCGCACTCTCCTGTATGTCGAACCGCACTCTCCTGTATCTCACACCGCACTCTCCTGTATCTCGCACCGAACTCTCCTGTTTCTCGCACCACACTCTCCTGTATCTCGCACCGCACTCTCCTGTATCTCGCACCGCACTCTCCTGTATCTCGCACCGCACTCTCCTGTATGGCGAACTGCACTCTCCTGTATCTTGCACCGCACTCTCCTGTATCTCGCACCGAACTCTCCTGTTTCTCGCACCACACTCTCCTGTATCTCGCACCGCACTCTCCTGTATGTCGAACCACACTCTCCTGTATCTCGCACCGCACTCTCCGGTATCTCGCACCGCACTCTCCTGTTTCTCGCACCACACTCTCCTGTATCTCGCACCGCACTCTCCTGTATCTCGCACCGCCCTCTCCTGTATGTCGAACCGCACTCTCCTGTATCTCACACCGCACTCTCCTGTATCTCGCACAGCACTCTCCTGTATGTCGAAACGCACTCTCCTGTATCTCGCACCGCACTCTCCTGTAGCTCGCACCACACTCTCCAATATCTCACACCGCACTCTCCTGTATCTCGCACCGCACTCTCCTGTATCTCACACCGCACTCTCCTGTATCTCACACCGCACTCTCCTGTATGTCGAACCGCACTCTCCTGTATCTCGCACCGCACTCTCCTGTATCTCGCACCGCACTCTCCTGTATGTCTAACCGCACTCTCCTGTATCTCGCACCGCACTCTCCTGTATCTCGCACCGCACTCTCCTGTATCTCGCATCGCACTCTCCTGTATCTCGCACCGCACTCTCCTGTATCTCGCATCGCACTCTCCTGTATCTCGCACCGCACTCTCCTGTATGTCGAACTGCACTCTCCTGTATCTCGCACCGCACTCTCCTGTATCTCGCACCGCACTCTCCTGTATCTCGCACCGCACTCTCCTGTATCTCGCACCACACTCTCCTGTATCTCGCACCGCACTCTCCTCCTGTATCTCGCACCACACTGTCCTGTATCTCGCACCGCACTCTCCTGTATCTCGCACCGCACTCTCCTGTATCGCACACCGTACTCTCCTGTATCTCGCACCGCACTCTCCTGTATCGCACACCGTACTCTCCTGTATCTCGCACCACACTCTGCGGTGCGAGACTCTCCTGTATCTCGCACTGCACTCTCCTGTATCTCACACCGCACTCTCCTGTATCTCGCACCGCACTCTCCTGTATCTCGCACCGCACTCTCCTGTATCGCACACCGCACTCTCCTGTATCTCGCACCACACTCTCCTGTATCTCGCACCGCACTCTCCTGTATCGCACACCGTACTCTCCTGTATCTCGCACCGCACTCTCCTGTATCGCACACCGTACTCTCCTGTATCTCGCACCACACTCTCCTGTATCTCGCACCGAACTCTCCTGTATGTCGAACCGCACTCTCCTGTATCTCGCACCGCACTCTCCTGTATCTCGCATCGCCCTCTCCTGTATCTCGCACCGCACTCTCCTGTATGTCGAACCGCACTCTCCTGTATCTCGCACCACACTCTCCTGTATGTCGAACCGCACTCTCCTGTATCTTGCACCGCACTCTCCGCTATCTCGCACCGCACTCTCCTGTTTCTCGCACCGCACTCTCCTGCATCTCGCACCGCAATCTCCTGTATCTCGCACCGCACTCTCCTGTATCTCGCACCACACTCTGCGGTGCGAGACTCTCCTGTATCTCGCACCGCACTCTCCTGTATCTCACACCGCACTCTCCTGTATCTCGCAGTTTAACCATAAGAGGGTTGCAGGCAGATCTTGTGCGACCTGCAGGAATATTTGGGGGACAGAGCCCAGAGAGAGCTGGGGGAGCAAGGCCGGAGAGGAGTCGGTAGAAGACAGAAAGACCAACTACCTGCCTGCGGTGAGTAAGTGAAAGGCCCTCGGAGTTAGCTTCATCGCGGGAGATTCCAATGATTCTGAAAGCTTTGGTTTCAACAGCATGAAGACGAGCTAGGTGTGAGGCAGGAGCACCAGCCCAGAGGGGAGAGCAGTATTTCATTGAGCTGCGGATGAAAGCCTTGTATGTGGTGAGGAGCTCAGGTGTGCCAAGGAAGGACTTCACACGACGGAGGATGCCCAGTCGGCGACTGGCTTTGGAGGCCAGATTAGAAATGTGGTTTTCCCAGGAAAGATCATGGCTGATTTGGCAGCGATTACAGCTTGGTGTCTTCTTGGGTTTGTCTATCAGATTTTCATATCTGGATTTGGGGTTTCTCCCATTCTTCCTTGCAGGTTTGCTCAATCATTGTCAAGTTGGATGTGGAGCGTCAGTGAACAGCAATCTTCAAGTCTTTCCTGAGGAGCTCACGTTTGTGGGAGGAAAACGATGGTACTCACAGTTTTGAGAAGATAACTGAAGGAGGAAAAGCTTTAAGGAGGCCGTTCTGCCCCTTGGTCCCTCGAACTATCTTTGCTCTCCCTGATTACCTGTGATCGTCCTGCTTGAATCCTCACCACCATTTTGTCGTCCAGTTGTCGCCTCACCTTTCCCTGTCCATCTCCTCAACACCAGCTCCATGCCAATCTACCCCCCCCCCCCCCCCACCCCGTTTTGTGTCCCTCATCCCGTCTGAGCGGCACCTTAGTTTCAATAGGATTCATTTCACCCTTGTTTACCTTATTGCATACTAGTTGAATGCACCCGGCGTTGCCCGGGTTCTTTTTGAATGAATTTAATCTTCTATTCATTGGTCTGACACAAGCCCAGTATCAGTTAGTGCTCAACAATTCCTTGTTCTTTCTTCTGTCGGGTCCCGCGAGAGAGACTTTTGAAAAATTTGGAATTTTGACTATAATTCAGCTTTTACCCGCGGCCGTAGAAGATTGACGACAATAATTCAGCTCAGCTTTTAATTGCGAAATGGGCCCAGCCCGGCCGAATCGGCCTCAACCGGCCTCGCCACCTAGCTTATAACCGTCCCGGGGCCTGTCCCGACATTTTCAGTTATTTTTGAATGAATTTATTACTATAATTCAGCTTTTACTCGCGGCCGTAGAAGATTGACTACAATAATTCAGGTCAGCTTTTAATTGCGAAATGGGCCCAGCCCGGCCGAATCGGCCTCAACCGGCCTCGCCACCTCGCCTATAACCTTCCCGGGGCTCGTCCCGACATTTTTAGTTATTTTTGAATGAATTTATTACTATAATTCAGCTTTTACTCACGGCCGTAGAAGATTGACTACAAGAATTCAGCTCAGTTTTTAAATGTGAAATGGGCCCAGCCTGGCGGAGGCGGCCTCGACCGGCCTCGCCACCTAGCCTATAACCTTCCCGGGGCCCGTCCCGACATTTTTGGTTCTTTTTGAATGAATTTACTACCATAAGTCAACTTTTACTCGCGGCCGTAGAAGATTGACTACTATAATTCAGCTCAGCTTTTAATTGCGAAATGGGCCCAGCCGGCCGAAGCGGCCTGACTGGTCTCACCACCTAGCCTATAACCTTCCCGGGGCCCGTCCAGACATTTGTAGTTCTTTTTGAATGAATTTACTACTATAATTCAGCTTTTACTCACGGCCGTAGAAGATTGACTACAAGAATTCAGCTCAGCTTTTCATTGCGAAATGAGCCCGGCCCGGCCGAAGCGGCCTCGACCGGTCTCGCCACCTAGCCTATAACCTTCCCGGGGCCCGTCCCGACATTTTTAGTTCTTTTTGAATGAATTTACTACTATAATTCAGCTTTTACTCGTGGCCGTAGAAGATTGACTACTATAATTCAGCTCAGCTTTTAATTGCGAAATGGGCCCAGCCTGGCCGAGGCGGCCTCGACCGGCCTCGCTACCTTGCCTATAACCTTCCCGGGGCCCGTACCGACATTTTTAGTTCTTTTTGAATGAATTTACTACTATAATTCAGCTTTTACTCGTGGCCGAAGAAGATTGATTACTACAGACTTGGCATTTAATATGGAATATATTGAAGGAGCTGGGGCTCCCACGTCGATCGGAAGAATGGACGCGACAAAAAGCTGGAATTCATCCGAGTTGCTTTAATCAAACCAAACACTCAGGCACTCTGAAAAGCCCGTTTATCGGGCAGCAATATATATACATATTATCCCGGAGCGTTTGCCCAGGAAAGGCGAGAGGGGGCGTGGCCCAGCGTCCTGGATGCGGCCTGGCAAGTTGAGGGCGAGCCTGCCCGGGCATGCCCGGGCATGCCCGGGCGTCCCGACCGAGGCCTGGCAAGTTGAGCGCGGGCCTGCCCGGGCGTCCTGGACGAGCCCGGCATGGTGATCGCTCCGCGTCCTTGATAGGTGCAAGGCGATTGTGAAAACCCAGCGGTAGCCGCTACACACGTCCCCCCAGAATCGACTTGCACCGGCAGGGTCAATTTGAGGGGGGTCCTGATGACCCGGCCGAAGCGACCCCTGGCGGGTCGTGGGAGGGGGTCCGGTGTGGTGGTGGGCGGTCGAGTGGGGGGCACCGTGGACGGGGGGCGGCCTCGCCGCGGCGGAAGGGCCACCCATGGTGGGTGGTCGACGTCCACGTGCGCCGGCTTGAGGCGGTCCACCGCAATCCGGTCCGACCTGCCGCCGATGTCGATGACGAACGACTTGTCATCCCGTCGCAGCACCCGGAAGGGCCCGTCGTACGGCGGCCGGAGTGGCCCCCGATGTGCGTCGTGACGCACAAAAACATACTCCGCTGTGTGAAGTGCTGGGGGGACGTAGGACTGGGGGTCACCGTGGTGGGATGTTGGCACGGGGGCAAACCGTCGGGCGGCCTCCTGGAGGTCCGAGCGCTGGTGAGCTGCGGACCAGGGACTGGTAGCGTCGGGCACGAATTCGCCCGGGACGCGTAGCGCCTGGCCATAGACAAGCTCGGCGGTGGATGCCTGGAGATCCTCCTTGGGGGCCGTGCGGAGGCCCAAAAGGAACCACGGCAGCCGGTCGGCCCAACCGCCATCTTGAAGGCCGGCCATGAGCGCGGCCTTCATGGAGCGGTGGAATCGCTCGCACAACCCGTTTGCTTGGGGGTGGTAGGCCGTAGTACGGTGGAGCTTGACCCCCAGGTTGCGGGCGACCGCACCCCACAGCTCGGAGGTGAACTGTGGTCCGCGGTCTGACGAGATGTCCGCCGGTGCGCCGAAGCGGGCGACCCAGGTGGCGATGAAAGCCTGCGCCACGTCGGCGGTGGTGGTGGAGATGAGGGGAACGGCCTCCGGCCACCTGGTGGTCCTGTCCACCATGGTGAGCAGGTGTGTGAACCCCCGTGACGGGGGGAGGGGGCCCACCAGATCCACGTTGACGTGGTCGAAACGTCGTTCGGGCACGGTGAAAGGTGCCAGCGGGGCCTGGGTGTGTCGGTGGACCTTGGCCCATTGGCAGGCCGTGCAGGTGCTGGTCCAATCGCGGACGTCCCGACGAAGGCCGTGCCAGACGAATCGCGCCGACACCAGCTTCTGGGAAGCTTTCCGGCCCGGGTGGGAAAGGCCGTGGAGGGAGGCGAAGATGCGGCGTTGCCAGGTGACGGGCACGATGGGGCGAGGCTGGCCTTGGGAGACGTCGCAGAGCAGGACAGTGTCCGCGAATGGGATGTCGGCCAGGCGGAGGCCCGTGTCCGCCGCCCGGAGGGCTTGCACCGTGGTGTCGGTGGTTTGGTCCGCCGCCATAAGCGCAAAGTCCACGCCCAGGTGGACCGCGTTCGCGCTGGCCCGGGAAAGACAGTCGGCCACGGCGTTGTTTTTGCCGGCGACGTGCCGGATGTCCGTGGTAAACTCCGACACGGCGGAGAGGTGGCGCTGTTGGCGGGCCGACCACGGCTCCGTGACCTTGGCCATGGCGTAAACCAACGGCTTGTGGTCGACGAACGCCGTGAAAGGTAGGCCCTCCAGGAGGTGGCGGAAATGGCGGACGGCCAGGTGTAGACCGAGGAGCTCCCGGTCAAACGTGCTGTATTTGAGCTCGTTCGGCCGGAGCTGCCGGCTGAAAAAAGCGAGTGGCTGCCAAACCCCGTTCACCCATTGCTCATGTACGGCGCCCACCGCGTAGTCGGAGGCATCCGTGGTGAGGGTGATGGGAGCGTTGAGCACCGGGTGAGCGAGCAGTGTTGCGTCGGCGAGGGCCCGCTTTGAGCTTTGGAAGGCCGCATCCATTGCTGCGGACCAGGCGATGTCGTGCTTGGCCGGCTTGCCCCAGAGGGCTTCGTAGAGGGGCCGCATGAGTTGAGCAGCGTGGGGCACGAAGCGGTGATAAAAATTCACCATTCCCAGGAATTCCTGCAGGGCCTTTATGGTGCGGGGACGCGGGAACGTGGTGATGGCCTCGAACTTGGTTGGCAGCGGCACGGCCCCGTTCTTGGTGATGTGGTGGCCCAAAAAATCAACGGCCGTCGTGCCGAAGTGGCATTTGGCCGGGTTGACGATGAAGCCGTGCTCGCTGAGGTGCCCGAACAGTGTTCGGAGGTGGAGGAGGTGCTCGGCCCGGGACGTGCTGGCGACGAGGATGTCGTCCAGGTAAACGAAAAGGAATGGCAGGTCACGCAGCACGCCGTCCATCAAGCGCTGTAATGCCTGAGCCGCGTTCTTGAGACCAAACGGCATCCGCAAGAATTCGAATAAGCCGAACGGCGTGATGACTGCCGTTTTAGGGACGTCGGCCGCCCTGACAGGTACCTGGTGATATCCCCGTATGAGATCAACTTTCGAAAAAATGACCCGTCCCACCAGACGGGCGGAGAAGTCTTGGATATGCGGGATCGGGTACCTGTCGGGGGTGGTAGCGTCATTGAGACGGCGGTAGTCGCCACACGGGCGCCATCCACCCCCCGGCTTTGGCACGATGTGCAATGGCGAGGCCCACGCGCTATCGGAGCGCCGCACGATGCCGAGGTGCTCCAACGCGTCGAATTCGGCCTTCGCCACGGCGAGCTTGGCTGGGTCGAGGCGGCGGGCCCTGGCGTAGACCGGCGGGCCCGTGGTTGGTATGTGGTGCTCGATCCCATGCCGTACTGCGACGGCCGAAAACGTCGGCCACGTGAGGGCCGGGAACTCCGTGAGCAGGCGAGCAAACTCGTTCGCCGCCGGGACGGCGCATGCCAGCTCGGTCGGCGCAGAGCTGCTCAATGTGCATACCAGGGAGCTGAAGGTTTCGGCGTTGATTAAACGACGCCGTTGGACGTCCACCAGCAGTCCGTGTGCGCAGAGGAAGTCGGCGCCTAGCAGAGCCATGGGCACGTTTGCGGTTACAAACGTCCAAGCAAAACGTTGGCCGCTGAAGCAGAGGGTGACGTTGCGCGGGCCGAAGGTGCGGATGGTCGATCCGTTGGCCGCAACCAAGGAGGGGCCGCAAACCGCGGATTGCCTGTCCTGGTCAGAGGCGGGTATGATGCTCAGTTGGGCGCCGGTGTCGCACAGGAAGCGCCGTCCGGATGCTTTATCCTTGATGAACAGTAAGTTGCCCGTGTGGCCGGCGCTCATGGCTGGTAATGAACGCCGGCCCGGCCGTTTCCCGGCCTGCCGAAGGTGCACGGGGGTCGGCATGTCCGGGCCTTCTGTCCGAACCTGGCATGATAGTAACACCACGCTTGGTCAGGTGGAGGCCCCGGTCGTCGTGCTGGAGGTGGTCGGCTCGGTGTAGCGGCCGCCAATTGCGTCGGCAGTTCGGTCGTCGACCGTGCCGGGTGCTCGGGTGCCATGGGTGTTGCGTCGGACGGCGGTGGGTCCCATGTCGCCACTGCGATGCGCTGTCCTGCGGCGGAGATCTTGTCGGCTTCTCTGGCAAGGGCCCGGGGATCTGTGATCGTCGTGCTTGCCAGGGCGAGGCGTACCGGGTTAGGCAGCTGACGGAGGAACAGCTCCCGGAACAGGAATGCCGGAGAGTGCTCGCCGAGCAGTGAAAGCATGTAGTCCATTCGCTCGGAAGGGCGCGTGTCGCCGAGCTCGGGCAGGTCGAGCAGGCGCCGTGCGCGTTCCGCCGATGGGAGGGCGAAAGCGTCGAGGAGAAGATTCTTAATCGCGCCGTATTTGTCCGTGGCTGGCGGGCTCTCGAGGAGGCTCAGGGCGCGGGGCGTGGTGGCCGAACCGTGCGCTGCTACCACATGGTGGAGGCGGGTGTCGTCGGCCGTGATGCCTCGCAGGGCGAACAAGGAATCCGCCTGTGCGAACTAAACCGCCACGTGAGCCTCCCAGAAGGTAGGCAGTTTAAGGGCGACTGCCGTGTCCATGTCGGTAGGTCACCAATGAAGGAGCTGGGGCTCCCACGTCGATCGGAAGAATGGACGCGACAAAAAGCTGGAATTCATCCGAGTTGCTTTAATCAAACCAAACACTCAGGCACTCTGAAAAGCCCGTTTATCGGGCAGCAATATATATACATATTATCCCGGAGCGTTTGCCCAGGAAAGGCGAGAGGGGGCGTGGCCCAGCGTCCCGACCGAGGCCTGGCAAGTTGAGCGCGGGCCTGCCCGGGCGTCCTGGACGAGCCCGGCATGGTGATCGCTCCGCGTCCTTGATAGGTGCAAGGCGATTGTGAAAACCCAGTGGTAGCCGCTACAATATATTTTTTCTTGACTTGGGTTTACTTTCTTAACTCAGTATATCAATCTGATGAGTTTCTTTCACACTTTGGTGATTTATTTGTTAAAAGAACCATGTCACTGATTGTCTGTCGGAGCAAGAAGTCAACAACAGGATTATATCACAGGTGGCATGGCAAAATGTACGGACAGGTGCATTTGATGATTAACTTCACAGTCGGGTATACAAGGGTTGTTGCGTTCTGTATTAGTGGAAAACAACTGCTGCACATCTCCAAAAGTTATTGCCGCTTCCTCTGGAGATGGTCCGTCAACTCGACAATGCTGTTTGTCATGGAGTGGTGGCTTTACGAAATTACGGCATGAAACAGCGTGCTATTGCTCGGCAGTATGGCATCACTCAAGGTCAGGTGTCAAAGACCCTGAAACGAAATGCTCAGAGGGGTGTCCCTCCTCCAATAACGAGGCCAGGACTTCCCCGCAGAACCACAAGGAGGGATGATCGCCAGCTGCACCGGTTAGTCCGCAATGGCCATACCAAGTCAGCTAATCGGCTTAGGGCTGAGTGGCAGCAACTGACAAATGTGCCTGTATGCAGAAGGCTAGTCAACCAACGACTGGTTCAAGCAGGCTTTCGTGTCAGGCGTCCCCTGAGAAAGCCACGCCTGACCAGACAACACCGCCAGCGCCGATTGCAGTGGGCCAGAGAGCACCGTCAATGGCAGCCAGGACACTGGAATCACGTGATCTTCAGTGAAGAGTCGAGATTTCTGGTCTGTCGTCGAGATGGCCGCGTCCGAGTGCGCAGACAAGTTCATGAAGCCTACAACAAAGATAGTATAGTGCCAAGAGTCCAAGCTGGAGGTGGTGGGGTGACCGTTTGGGCTGCTTTTCATGCAGGGGGAAAAACTGACCTGGTTGTTCTGAATGGAAACCTGAACCAGTTCAAGTACAGGGCCATTCTGGAAGAAACATTGCTTCCATTTGCTCGTGCAGCCTTTCGAGGAAACTTTGTGTTCCAAGATGACAATGCACGGCCTCATCATGCTCGCATGATCCAACACTTTCTTGCTGACCGTGGTGTAGAGCATATGGAGTGGCCTGCCATATCCCTGGATATGAATCCGATAGAGAACTTGTGGGCTGAATTAACGCATCAAATCGACCACTTGGACCAGCAGCCGACCTCTGTGCGTGAATTGCAGCAGGCTATTGTCACTGCATGGCAAGCGATTCCTGTCCAAACCTTGGCAAATCTCGTGAACAGCATGCCTCAACGTGTATGTGCTCTCCTGAATGCTCGTGGGGGTTACACGAAGTACTGAACTGTAATTTTACTGTCCGTAATCCCAGTCGTAATTTAACTTTTGTTTTTGTAAAAAAAAAATTTGGCTAATGTGCAAAATAAAGAGATACTTCTGGAAAACGTACATATGTTTAACACAGTACTGTCCATGAATTGAGTTCGATATCAGTTTACATCACTTTCAAGGATCAATTTATTTGTTTTGAAATGTCAAATGTGGTTTTTGTTTCTTTTAAAGGTCACATTAACAAAATCTAGAATAATTTCAACATAATTCCAATGAACTTTTGGTTCTCAGTCATCTTGACAAGTAAGTTCACCCCCACAAAAAAAATATTCCATATTAAATGCCAAGTCTGTATAATTCAGCTCAGCTTTTAATTGCGAAATGGGCCCAACCCGGCCGACGCGGCCTCGACCGGCCTCACCACCAAGCCTATAACCTTCCCGTGGCCCGTCCCGACATTTTTAGTTCTTTTTGAATGAAATTAATACTATAATTCAGCTTTTACTCACGGCCGTAGAAGATCGACGACAATAATTCAGCTCAGCTTTTAATTGCGAAATGGGCCCAGCCTGGCCGAGGCGGCCTCGACCGGCCTCGCCACCTAGCCTATAACCTTCCTGGGGCCCGTCCCGACATTTTTAGTTCTTTTTGAATGAATTTACTACTATAATTCAGCTTTTACTCACGGCCGTCGAAGATTGACTACTATAATTCAGCTCAGCTTTTAATTGCGAAATGGGCCCGGCCCGGCCGAGGTGGGCCTCGACCGGCCTCGCCACCGAGCCTATAACCTTTCCCGGGCCCGTCCCGACATTTTTTGTTTGAGAGGTTTCCTCCTATCTTTCACCGTTCAGGAGATTAGCGTGTGCAGACAAACAAACAAACAAACAAACAAAAACTTTCTTTTATATATATATATATAGATATGTAGTCGTATATGTAGTATATGTATATGTCGTATATGTACTCGTATATGTAGTATATGTAAATGTCATATATGTACTTGTATATGTAGTATATGTAGTATATGTATATGTAGTATATGTACTCGTATATATATATATATGTGTATATGTAGTATATGTACTCGAATATGTAGTATATGTATATGTAGTATATGTACTCGTATATATATATGATGTGTGTGTGTATGTATATATATATGTGTATATATATATGTATGTATATTTAGGAGTCGCGGAAGGCGAGAGAACGAGGCCATTCGAGGGTTCGAAGTTGGTTTATTCAAACAGCAAGATCCCGCACACTGAAAGCGAACGGAAGTCGGCACGCTTATATAAAGCCAAAAGCCCTCTTCGGAGGGCGTGGCTCCGGCAACCGCGCGTGCGTCACGTCCACACAACCAAAAGTCCAACAGGCCCGTGCGCGTGTATTATGCCCAAATAAGGTAATGGTTACTTGCACATAAGGTAACCGCCACATGCGGTTACCTGCACATAAGGTAACCGCCATATATATATATATATATATATATATATAATATATATATATATATATATATATATATATATATATATATATATATATATATATATATATATATATGTATATACGTATATATATATATATATATATATATATATATATATATATATATATATATATATATATATATATATATATATATATATATATATACATACATATATATATATACTAGCAGAGGTACCCGGCTTTGCACGGGAGTGGGAGGAGGAGGGGAGGGGGAAGAGGAGGGGAGGGGAACGGGGGGGAGGGGGGAGGGGGAAGCGGGGGAGGAGGAGGGGAGGGGGAAGAGGAGGGGAGGGGAATGGGGGGGGGGAAGGGGGGGAGGGGGGAGGGGAAGGGGGGAGGGAAGGGTGCGGGGGTGCCCAGGGGAAGAAGGGCCCCTCCCCTCCCCCTCCCCCCTTTCCCCTCCCCCCCTCCCCTCCCCCTCCCCCCCTTCCCCCTCCCCCTCCCCCTTCCCCCTCCCCCTCCCCCTTCCCCCTCCCCCTCTCCCCTCCCATCCCCTTCCCCCTCGTTCCCCTCCCCCTTCTCTTCCCCCTCCCCTCCTTCTCCCCCTTCACACCAGGGGGGTTGACTCAGCCTGTCATCCCACCGAGGTCGGAAGTCGGAACTCATTGTCGTCAAATAAATGTAGCCTGTATGTTTCACTCTTTGTCACATGCCGTTGGTCCCATGTCAATCGGATGAAGTTGAAAAAGTAACGTTACGAAGGTTCTCTGGGACGTACTGATTCCGAATAATGAAGTTGAAAAATTAACGTTCCGAAATACGCTAATTACGCTAACAGAAGCGCTGGAGGGAGCACTGCGCTCCCTCCCTTAGATTCCCTCCCTCTTCTGCTAGCGCTAATTACGCGTAACACACTAATTTTAAAACCCGAAGTTTTTTTAATTTTAAGGTGTGCTGTAGTCAGAAGCGCTAGAAGCGCTGCGCTCCCTCCCTTCGAATCCCTCTCTCTTCTGCTAGTGCTAATAATACGCTAATTTTAAAACCCGAAATTTTTTAAATGTTTATGTCTCCGTGACATTCCTGGGACCATCCCGAGTCGAACAGTACTTTCCGCTCGCAAATCCGTCCACGGGTTCTCGAGATCTTAGAGATTGTAGATACATCAGGATACAGACACAGAGGCCAACTCTACTTTATATATATAGATACTAGCAGAGGTACCCGGCTTTGCACGGGAGTGGGAGGAGGAGGGGAGGGGGAAGAGGAGGGGAGGGGGAAGAGGAGGGGAGGGGAACGGGGGGGAGGGGGGAGGGGGAAGCGGGGGAGGAGGAGGGGAGGGGGAAGAGGAGGGGAGGGGAATGGGGGGGAGGGGGAAGGGGGGGGAGGGGAAGGGGGGGGAGGGAAGGGTGCGGGGGTGCCCAGGGGAAGAAGGGCCCCTCCCCTCCCCCCCTCCCCCCCCTTTCCCCTCCCCCTTCCCCCCCTTTCCCCTCCCCCTTCCCCCTCCCCCTCCCCCTTCCCCCTCCCCCTCCCCCCTCCCATCCCCTTCCCCCTCGTTCCCCTCCCCTTCTCTTCCCCCTCCCCTCCTCCTCCCCCTTCACACCAGGGGGGTTGACTCAGCCTGTCATCCCACCGAGGTCGGAAGTCGGAACTCATTGTCGTCAAATAAATGTAGCCTGTATGTTTCACTCTTTGTCACATGCCGTTGGTCCCATGTCAATCGGATGAAGTTGAAAAATTAACGTTACGAAGGTTCTCTGGGACGTACTGATTCCGAATAATGAAGTTGAAAAATTAACGTTCCGAAATACGCTAATTACGCTAACAGAAGCGCTGGAGGGAGCACTGCGCTCCCTCCCTTAGATTCCCTCCCTCTTCTGCTAGCGCTAATTACGCGTAACACACTAATTTTAAAACCCGAAGTTTTTTTAATTTTAAGGTGTGCTGTAGTCAGAAGCGCTAGAAGCGCTGCGCTCCCTCCCTTCGAATCCCTCTCTCTTCTGCTAGTGCTAATAATACGCTAATTTTAAAACCCGAAATTTTTTAAATGTTTATGTCTCCGTGACATTCCTGGGACCATCCCGAGTCGAACAGTACTTTCCGCTCGCAAATCCGTCCACGGGTTCTCGAGATCTTAGAGATCGTAGATAGATCAGGATACAGACACAGAGGCCAACTCTACTTTATATATATAGATGCAGGAAAGGGGTCTGATTTGGCAAACCTGAGTGGAGTGGAGGGGGGGGGGGGGGGGCGAGAAAGATGACGACTGGTGGCGGTGACGCATACATGTGGACACGCACACATACGTGCATGGGTCGTGCTTTGCATGTACACATGCTCGATTATAGTTTATAGACGTTTGGCTTTGGTTTTTGTTTTTGTTTTGCTTTGGAATGTTTTGTTTTATGTTGCATGATATCATATGCTGTGTATTATATGCACACACATTTTATGCGTTAAATACACATATACATATTGTGCACATGTTCTATTTTATACAAATTACACAAACACACATGCTTTGCGTGACATGTTGTACAGTGGTATGTTGTGTACATGCGTCTTGTGTGCACACACGCACATACGTGCGCACACACTATTTCGTATGCAGCGAACTCGGGAAAATTACAATGGTTCTCTTTCAACAACAATCAATCACATGTAAATCTTCTTCTTGTCCTCTTCCCTTTAAAAGGGGTGAGTGAGGTCCAAATGTATAACATGTAAATAATGTACAAGTTTGGCACCTTCGAGCAAAGCCAATTCATGGTTTTCGTAAAACACTCACAGGCTTTATATACAGTCATGGACAAAAATATTGGCACCCTTTCACTTTTTTCAAATAACTCACAATTTTCACTAAAAATAAGTTGAAATTGACAAAAGTATTTGGTCTCCACAATTCTTTATTTCAATGTTAATATTACAGAACGTTTGTTTTTGATTCAGAACTTAATATATCCTTTAAAATCAGAGAATAAAAAGAAATGGCATTCACAAAATTATTGACACCCACCACTTAATATTTGGTAGCACAGACTTTGGACAAAATATCTGCAGTCAAGCGCTTCCTATAGCCATGAATGAGCTTCCTCCACCTCTCTACTGGGAGTTTGTTCCACTCTTCTTGTGCAAACTGCTCCAGTTCTCCCAGATTTGAAGGGTGCCTTCTCCCAACTGCTGTTTTCAGATCTCCCCACAGGTGTTCAATGGGATTTAGATCTGGACTCATTGCTGGCCACTTCAGCACAGTCCAGCGTTTTGTCTTGAACCATTCCTGGGTGTTTTTTGAAGTGTGTTTGGGTCATTGTCCTGCTGCAAGACCCATGACCTTCGACGGAGACCCACCTTTCTGACACGGGGTTGAACATTGCGCTCCAAAATGCCTTGGTAATCTCCTGATTTAATGACGTCATGCACACATTCAAGGTACGCAGTGCCAGAGGCAGCACAGCAACCCCAAAACATCACTGAACCTCCTCCATGTTTGACTGTAGGGAAGGTGTTCTTTTCTTTGAAGGCTTCATTTTGTTTTCTGTAAACATAGAGATGATGTGCTTTACCAAAAAGCTCTACTTTGGTCTCATCTGTGCACATGACATTCTCCCAGGAGGATTTTGGCTTGTTCAGGTGTGTTTTGTAAAAGTCCAGTCAGGCTTTCTCAGCAGTGGGGTCGTCTTGGGTCTCCTACCATCGAACCCCCTTTCATTGAGAAGGCGACGGATGGTGCGAGTTGAAACTCTTGTACCTTGTGTACGAAGGTCAGCTTGAATCTGTTAGGCAGTTGATCGAGGTGCTTTCTCCACCATTCGAACAATCCTTCACTGCAATCTTCGATCAAGTTTTCTCTTGCGGCCACGTCCAGGGAGGTTGGCTACAATGCCATGGGCCTTAAACTTCCTGATAACATTGCGTACAGTGGACACAGGAACATCAAGGGCTCTGGAGATGGACTTGTAGCCTTGAGATTGTCCATGCTTGGTGACAATCTTGTGTCTAACCTCAGACAATTCTCTGGTTTTCTTTCTTTTCTCCATGCTCAATGCGGTACACAGTGATACAAAACAGCAGAATGATTCCTTTCCTCATTCAAATTGGTTGAGTGATTTTTATATTGCAGCACTTGCAACTCACCACAGGTTAGTTCATTTCCAAAGTAAAGGAGAATCACCTGCTTGAAATCTAATTATTTCTAACAACTTCTAAAAGGTGCCAATAATATTGTCCTGGCCATTTTAGGATTTCGGTGTGGAATAGGCTAAGATTTAGTAATTATTTTAGCATTTTTTGTTTTGTTCCACTGCAAGCCAAAGAAATACAGATGTGGATACCGAAATATTTTTTAATTTCAACAATTTTCTGGAGGAAATGGTGCATTATTTGGAAAAAGTACAAGGGTGCCAATATTTTTGGCCACGACTGTATCTTTCCTTTCCTCGAGTAATTATCAATTGATTCATATAGGCGATGCTTTTATGTGAGTAATGAACCCAATAAGCAACTGGGCAGGTCGTTCACTGTGGTCAATTACTCATTGAAAGGATGCACGAAAAAAGCAAAAGTATACTTCAATGTACTCTTCACTGGAGAACAAGTAGCAGAGGAAGACTTGTGATGATTAAGGAGCGTTTTGATGCAAATTCCTCATAATTCCTCCTTTAATCAACCTCTCTTAACCACGTGCTTCTGCCTTTCTCCTCACACTTACTCTTGGTGTGTTCCTGAGTTAAGAGTTGGTAAAGGATATTTGTACTAGAACGGCACTCGGGAGAGAGCATACCTCCACCAGGTGAACAGTTTACGTTTTGCCTCAAACTGATAGGTCAGATCTGGATTCTGACCTGCACCAAAATCGAATCGGCTCCGTCTTGTCTCCTAACCAACTCATCCACTAAGTTCTACTCATAATCCGTCCACAACTTTTTGAAATATCATGATATACATCACTTTAGCCCCGTTACTCAATGGTGAAGAATCACTGAAGAAATTCTCTGATCCCGATCCGGATTCGAATCTTCTCCAAAATTGAATCAATTCTTCCTTGTCGCACACCCGTGTACACCAAGTTTGGTCCGAATCCGTCCGGAACATTTTGAAATAACCTACTCACAAACAGACAGCCAAGATAGACAGGAGTGAAAACATAACCTCTGTGTCTGTCCACCTTCAGTTGTGGAGGTAAGAAGAGACTTCATAGAACACCTTACCCCACGCAGTCTTGAGAAAAAGGACATGGGCAGGGTCTTTCAAACTCTTGCTCTGCGTTTCCGAGCACGGTATACACTGTATACACTGTATATCCTGCAGGCCGCCATTTTGTCTGAATATCGATATTCCCCAACGCTGAGAAAACGAGCAGCACATTTGATTGGTCAAGATGGTGTAATATTTTATCCAAGTAATGCTAAACTCGAGGTTTTTGGAAGGGGCAAGGAGACGATTTGTGTTCTACTGTGTTCAAGTATATAATTATATTGACATAAAACAAAAGTTTTAAAGGTTGTAGAGCAAAAAAGTTTTTCCAGGTTTACCGCCATTGCTGCAGCAACTTTTACAGCACCTTGTCTAACACGTTAAATTATGTATTCATGCCTGTAGTTTGTGTCCTTTATGTCATCGTTAAAAACAGTAAGTTTTCTGTCTGGAATGATTTTCCATTTTATTTCACTGACAGACCGGGTAAAAAAAATCCTCTGTGTACATGAGCGATTGAGACGAGATTCTTTACAATTTGCCAAACTAAGCACCAAAGCACTGCTAAACGGGAGGTTCGTGTTACGATTCATGTTCCAATTTGTGTTCTACACTTCTACAGTGTTCAAAATATAACATTCAATTAAAATTAAGTTTCTTATAATATTTGATTGAAATTAAATATAACATTCATTAAAGCAATGGGAACATACTCCAGACAATGGGAACATACGCCGTGCAGACAATGCAAAATTACACCAGACAATTGAAACGTACTCCTGACAATTGGAACGCACTGCAAACAATAGGAACCTAATCCAGACAATGGGAACGCACGCCATGCAGACAATGCAAAATTACACCAGACAATGGGAATGTACTCCAGACAATGGGAACATACTCCAGACAATGGGAACATACTCCAGACAATGGGAATGTACGCCATGCAAACAATACAAAAGTATGCCAGACAATGGGAATGTATGCCATGCAAACAATACAAAAGTATGCCAGACAATGGGAATGTACGCCATGCAAACAATACAAAAGTATGCCAGACAATGGGAATGTATGCCATGCAAACAATACAAAGTATGCCAGACAATGGGAACCTACCCCAGACAATGGGAACCTACTCCAGACAATGGGAACCTACTCCAGACAATGGGAACCTACTCCAGACAATGGGAACCTACTCCAGACAATGGGAACCTACTCCAGACAATGTGAACATACCCCAGACAATGGGAACGTACTCCAGACAATGGGAACCTACTCCAGACAATGGGAACGTATGCCATGCAGACAATGCAAAAGTATGCCAGACAATTGGAATGGACTCCAGACAATGCAAAAGAACGCCAGGCAATGGGAATATACTGCAGATAATGGGAATGTACAGAGTAGGAGGTTTGAGAGTATACTTTTGCTGAATGGACGTTCTCGTGCTCACCTGTTTCTCCATGTAGATGAGCAATCGCACAATATAGAACTCGAGCATCATGACAATGTTCAGATCAAAGCAACGCTGTGAACCGAGGTTCTGTGACTGATGAGTTCATTAGAGCAGACTCATCAT
Organism: Myxine glutinosa; assembly: GCF_964187855.1. Taxonomy (NCBI): domain Eukaryota; kingdom Metazoa; phylum Chordata; class Myxini; order Myxiniformes; family Myxinidae; genus Myxine; species Myxine glutinosa. Next base: position 116,260,444 of record NC_136265.1, read on the forward strand.
CGTTCAATGTTTCCATCGGAAGGGATGTTCATCCCGAGCATCAGTTTCATGCATTTTATGTCATAACACAATCTAAGGACTTCCCGAAATGATGTTCCACATCTAAGATTTGTTTTACATGAAGCCATCACATTGAACATGGTGCAAATACAAAAGTATTAATAATAAAATTATCCACAATTACTGTCATCCGCAGACTATGTGCAAAAGACAATGGACGAAAGACAGCCAATCACGGGCGAGCTCATCATCATCGTGCTGGTGTTAGTCATGTGGGCAGGTGAGTGTGGTGGAGATAGCAATGAGAACTGTGTGGGTTTGTGATGTGGAGGAAGAGGCTTCCTCAATTCCTTTTGCTCTCCCTGCTGGAATGTAAGGTTAGCAAGGGAGACTGTCATGGAGGATGTTAGTGTATTACAGGTTGTCCAAGGTGCCTCATTGGCCTGTCTTTGGAGCGAATCAAAAAAAGATACTTACCTGCACATTATTCCAAATACACTTCTAGGAAAGCTCATTATGAATGAAGAGTTCCTGTTACTCATTAGGAGTTCAAAGCGAAAACTTAGATCATCCCAATATAAGGTGCTTTCACCTTCTTTTCATACACCTGTTAACCAGGTTTAATAAAAATACACTTTACCTTGTTTTCATACACCTCGTCACCAGGTTTAATAAAAACCCTTTACTTTGTGTTCATACACCCCATAACCAGGTTTAATAAGAACCCTTTACCTTGATTACATCCACAACATAACCAAGTTTAATAAGAACCCTTTACCTTGATTACATCCACAACATAACCAGGTTTAATAAGAACCCTTTACCTTGATTACATCCACAACATAACCAGGTTTAATAAGAACCCTTTACCTTGATTACATCCACCTCTTAACCAGGTTTAATAAGAACCTTTTACCTTGATTACATCCACCTCTTAACCAGGTTTAATAAGAACCCTTTACCTTGATTACATCCACCTCTTAACCAGGTTTAATAAGAACCCTTTACCTTGATTACATCCACCCCATAACCAGGTTTAATAAGAACCCTTTTCCTTGATTACATCCACCTCTTAACCAGGTTTAATAAGAACCCTTTACCTTGATTACATCCACAACATAACCAGGTTTAATAAGAACCCTTTACCTTGATTACATCCACAACATAACCAGGTTTAATAAGAACCCTTTACCTTGATTACATCCACAACATAACCAGGTTTAATAAGAACCCTTTACCTTGTTTACATCCACAACATAACCAGGTTTAATAAGAACCCTTTACCTTGATTACATCCACAACATAACCAGGTTTAATAAGAACCCTTTACCTTGATTACATCCACAACATAACCAGGTTTAATAAGAACCCTTTACCTTGATTACATCCACAACATAACCAGGTTTAATAAGAACCCTTTACCTTGTTTACATCCACAACATAACCAGGTTTAATAAGAACCCTTTACCTTTATTACATCCACCTCTTAACCAGGTTTAATAAGAACCCTTTACCTTGATTACATCCACCTCTTATCCAGGTTTAATAAGAACCCTTTACCTTGATTACATCCACCCCATAACCAGGTTTAATAAGAACCCTTTACCTTGATTACATCCACCCCATAACCAGGTTTAATAAGAACCCTTTACCTTGATTACATCCACCTCTTAACCAGGTTTAATAAGAACCCTTTTCCTTGATTACATCCACAACATAACCAGGTTTAATAAGAACCCTTTACCTTGATTACATCCACAACATAACCAGGTTTAATAAGAACCCTTTACCTTGATTACATCCACAACATAACCACGTTTAATACGAACCCTTTACCTTGATTACATCCACCTCTTAACCAGGTTTAATAAGAACCCTTTACCTTGATTACATCCACCCCATAACCAGGTTTAATAAGAACCCTTTACCTTGATTACATCCACCCCATAACCAGGTTTAATAAGAACCCTTTACCTTGGTTACATCCACCTCTTAACCAGGTTTAATAAGAACCCTTTACCTTGATTACATCCACCCCATAACCAGGTTTAATAAGAACCCTTTACCTTGATTACATCCACCTCTTAACCAGGTTTAATAAGAACCCTTTACCTTGATTACATCCACCCCATAACCAGGTTTAATAAGAACCCTTTACCTTGATTACATCCACCTCATAACCAGGTTTAATAAGAACCCTTTACCTTGGTTACATCCACAACATAACCAGGTTTAATAAGAACCCTTTACCTTGATTACATCCACCTCATAACCAGGTTTAATAAGAACCCTTTACCTTGATTACATCCACCCCATAACCAGGTTTAATAAGAACCCTTTACCTTGATTACATCCACCCCATAACCAGGTTTAATAAGAACCCTTTACCTTGATTACATCCACCCCATAACCAGGTTTAATAAGAACCCTTTACCTTGATTACATCCACAACATAACCACGTTTAATAAGAACCCTTTACCTTGATTACATCCACCTCATAACCAGGTTTAATAAGAACCCTTTACCTTGATTACATCCACCTCTTAACCAGGTTTAATAAGAACCCTTTACCTTGATTACATCCACCTCATAACCAGGTTTAATAAGAACCCTTTACCTTGATTACATCCACCTCTTAACCAGGTTTAATAAGAACCCTTTACCTTGATTACATCTACCCCATAACCAGGTTTAATAAGAACCCTTTACCTTGATTACATCTACCCCATAACCAGGTTTAATAAGAACCCTTTACCTTGATTACATCCACCCCATAACCAGGTTTAATAAGAACCCTTTACCTTGATTACATCCACTTCTTAACCAGGTTTAATAAGAACCCTTTACCTTGATTACATCCACTTCTTAACCAGGTTTAATAAGAACCCTTTACCTTGATTACATCCACCCCATAACCAGGTTTAATAAGAACCCTTTACCTTGATTACATCCACCCCATAACCAGGTTTAATAAGAACCCTTTACCTTGATTACATCCACTTCTTAACCAGGTTTAATAAGAACCCTTTACCTTGATTACATCCAACCCATAACCAGGTTTAATAAGAACCCTTTACCTTGATTACATCCACCCCATAACCAGGTTTAATAAGAACCCTTTACCTTGATTACATCCACTTCTTAACCAGGTTTAATAAGAACCCTTTACCTTGATTACATCCAACCCATAACCAGGTTTAATAAGAACCCTTTACCTTGATTACATCCATCCACCTCTTAACCAGCTTCGGGAGGACACGGGTCGGGACAAGAAGGTTCTCAACCCAGGTTAAGTATTGCAAGGAAACGAGGTGTTAGTCTAACGAGGTGTTAGTCCAACGAGGTGTTAGTCTAACGAGGTGTTAGTCCAACGAGGTGTTAGTCTAACGAGGTGTTAGTCCAACGAGGTGTTAGTCCAACGAGGTGTTAGTCTAACGAGGTGTTAGTCCAACGAGGTGTTAGTCTAACGAGGTGTTAGTCCAACGAGGTGTTAGTCCAACGAGGTGTTAGTCTAACGAGGTGTTAGTCTAACGAGGTGTTAGTCCAACGAGGTGTTAGTCCAACGAGGTGTTAGTCTAACGAGGTGTTAGTCTAACGAGGTGTTAGTCCAACGAGGTGTTAGTCTAACGAGTACTTTAAAGCTTCTTTTATATTGAGCTGGGAAAACGCCCTCACCAAACCAAAATGGCACCTTCTCTTCCAGCCGTCATTGCACATTTTTGCCGTCAATATGACATCATCAAGGATAACGACTCCAACAACAAGGAGAAAACCAAGATGTCATCAGAGGAAAGCTCTCCAGAACGCAGCTCAAGCAGCAACCAACGGGCCAAGGTAACAACCAACGGGCCAAGGTAACAACCAACGGTCCTCGCTCGAGATGGTCAAATTTTATCTTCAATTTGGCCTTCTTACTCTTTCAATCAGAGCACGTGACTCGTGATGCTTTGAGCCGAGGTTCAAATGTAATATTGTTACCCAGTGTTGATCAGTTGTGCTCTGTTTACCGATCTCTCGGTAATTGGTGTGAAAATACAATCATGTCTTCTAATGTCCTTGTGCAATAATATAACCTGTAATATCGATGTATGCGCAGTACTATCTGTTCCATGTACATGCATCCTATTCATGCATGTACAGTACTAGCATCTCCATGTGCATGTATCCTATTCATGCATGTACAGTATCATCTGCTCCATGTACATGTATCCTATTCATGTATGTACAGTACTAGCTGCTCCATGTGCATGTATCCTATTCATGCATGTACAGTACTATCTGTTCCATGTACATGCATCCTATTCATGCATGTACAGTACTAGCTACTCCATGTGCATGTATCCTATTCATGCATGTACAGTATCATCTGCTCCATGTACATGTATCCTATTCATGTATGTACAGTACTAGCTGCTCCATGTACATGCATCCTATTCATGCATGTACAGTACTAGCTGCTCCATGGACATGTATCCTATTCATGCATGTACAGTATTATCTGCTCCATGTACATGTATCCTATTCATGTATGTACAGTACTAGCTGCTCCATGTACATGCATCCTATTCATGCATGTACAGTACTAGGTGCTCCATGGACATGTATCCTATTCATGTACATGCATCCTATTCATGTATGTACAGTACTGGCTGCTCCATGTACATGTATCCTATTCATGCATGTACAGGACTAGCTGCTCCATGTGCATGCATCCTATTCATGTGTGTGCAGTACTGGCTGCGCCATGTGCATGAATCCTATTCATGTTTGTGCAGTACTAGCTGCTCCATGTACATGCATCCTACTCATGCATGTACAGTACTAGCTGCTCCATGTACATGCATCCTATTCATGCATGTACAGTACTAGCTGCTCCATGTACATGCATCCTATTCATGCATGTACAGTATTATCTGCTCCATGTACATACATCCTATTCATGTATGTACAGTACTAGCTGGTCCATGTGCATGCGTCCTATTCATGTATGTAGAGTACTGGCTGCTCCATGTACATGCATCCTATTCATGTATGTTCAGTACTGGCTGCTCCATGTGCATGCATCCTTTTCATGTATGTACAGTACTGGCTGCTCCATGTGCATGCGTCATATTCATGTATGTACAATACTAGCTGGTTCATGTGCATGCATTATATTGATGTATGTACAGTACTAGCTGCTCCATGTACATGCATGCTATTGATGCATGTGCAGTACTTGCTGCTCCATGTACATGCATCCTATTCATCTATGTACAGTACTGGCTGCTCCATGTACATGTGTCCTATTCATGCATGTGCAGTACTAGCTACTCCATGAGCCTTATCCATGTAAACAGTATTGTGCTTTCAGATGACACATTATAATTGCAGTCACACTATCCCATGATCCCTGTGCACCTATAAACAAGTTCTTTTGTGAGAGCAGGGATTCTGTATAGCAATCAATGTATAAGATACACACCACCACCAGCCATGACAGTAGTAGGAGAATGGGGGTTCTGAAGCACACGAGAATTTAACATTGAAGCCCATGGAGAAAATTAAGGTTAATTATTGACTCACTGGATTTTCAATTAGATTTTGTCCTCCAATTCATTCTCATCCTCAATATTTCAATATGTTCAACAGACATTCACTGACGCTCATTCTCACTCACTACATTCGTTCGCTGTTATTCGGCGCATTCAAGACACCCCATTCTCCTACTACTTGTGGTGGAAGGGAGAAATGGGAATTGGGGAGGAGGACTGCATTTGATTGTACTCACTAAGTGGACCAATGAATATTTGCTTATGTTTTATTTTAGGGAATAATTTAATTTTCTGATAACACTCATCACCATCAAGTATATTAACAAACAATATATTTGAACTTGGTCCTTGGTACAAGTATCTTTGTTGAGCAGAGATGAAATGGCGAAATCACCAACAAAATGTTATTTTAAGCAAAGAAGCATCTATAAATATTACCTTGTAAATGGAGAACTGTTATAATATGGAGAAACCCCTAACAATTATGAAGTTTAAAAAGTTTGTTAATAAACCTAAATCTATGCAGGAGGCTGTGGAACAATGTGATAGATACTTAAAAACAGCTCTAAATAACTCCTTTAAGAAATCAACGCCACGAACTATAATTAGACTTGGGTGCTCAATACAAGGTGAAAAGAGGAACCCATTTTTAAGAGAAACTCTGAGACTACTAAATAAGTATGAAGACTTTCTTGAGAGCGGTCTCATAGAAGAGCTACTCAGGATTGAGGAGGATTGTAGTCCAGGAATAAGGTATATTTCTATATTTCTAACCCCCAAACAACAACATTAATACTCCTATTCCTGTATGGTAGTGGATTGTGAGGCGCCAACCTATTGCTTTCAAGGGTATTATCTGCTTACCTATGTATTTTGTAATTCCTGTGAAAAAATGAACCTAAAATCCCTTCTCCTTTTAAATCATATAATTTGTAAGTCCAAGGGACTGTATCCATTACATCAACGGTTTTAAATAATTCATTAGTCCATCTCTTTGTATAACCTTTCTCAAAATGGCTTTTCCATCTGTATATTCTTACAATATCACCAACTTTGAACTTTGGTTTTCTCAAATTAATCTCCTTTTCATATTCTAATTTTGTAAATGTTTCCGATGGTTTTGATTTTGTTGGTGAATTAACTGTATTATTGTAATTATCTGCAATGTCCTGAATTATAGGTACCCATTGATGAGAACCGAGTTGTGTGAATTTTTTATATAGTCTCTCTTTCAAAGTGCGATTAAAACGCTCAATAACAACTGCCTTTCCTTCATTAAAGGTGCTGTATAATTTAATACCATTATCTTTATAAGGAAATTCATAAATGTTTTGTTATAAAACTCTGTTCCCTCATCAGTCCATAACTTCTTTGGTTTTCTTTTACTTTTACTAAATATTCCACTGAAAGCTAACATAAGAGTATTACCCCTTTTATTAGTCCCCTACCCGTGTACACCGGAGGGGACTATAGGTTTGCACTCCGTCCCTCAGTCTGTCCGTCCGTCACGCAAAGAACAGTTTTCGGACTTTTTTTCTAAACTCTTAATCCTAATGATTTCAAACTTGGTACATGGGTTCCTCATGATAAGTTACAGATCAAGTTCGAACTTCACGACGTTTCGATCATTTTTGACAAAGTTATGGCACTTTGTTTATTCTAGAGTTCTCCTCAAGCCGCACCGCGCGTCCTCAGCCTCGTCTGCGAACGTCAAAAGCACGACATAGCACGCGCTTTCGGGAGGGGCGGAGCCAAGCTGAGCAACATATATATATACACATCGATCATTGATCGTGAACCGGAAAATATAATAAATTACTGATATTTAGCGACTCGAAAGGTTCTTTATCAACAACTTATTTTCTCGTGCTTCTGCTGACCTGTCTGCAAGGTGTATAAATCGAAGTCCCGAGTGCGAATCACAGGTGAGCCCGTCCTGAGGTAATTAGCGATTGGGAACGATTCAGAACCTGTGAGTAAATAAATAACCCTTGGTAATTTCCCCAACAGTTTTCCGGACGACAGACTGCCGGTAGGAGACATGTATTGCAGCGCAATACTCAGAATGCTTGTTTTTCAAAGGAACAACACAAGCAAATCTGCTCCTCAAATCAACAAGCATTCTGAGTATTGCGCTGCAATACATGTCCCCTACCAAAGTTCAAAGTGCCATAACTTTGTCAAAAATGATCGAATATGCAAATTTATGCATGGTTGATGCTGGTTTTCAAACTTGATCTGAGGTATGCTGAGACACACGTGTGTCATGCCTCACCTCGTTGATATGCCCGCAAGGTCGCTCCGTGGAGCAGCCTGCACGTATTGCACTGTGTGAATTATATAATTACCAACTCACGGTCTGAGGTACCAGCGATTCAAGAGATATCCATTTTAAAAAATATTTTCGTTTAATTAACGATTTATGCCAAACCACATGCCCTATCGCAAATTCCAAAAGGACATTTTAGTAGACTGACATGCTGAACAGATCTGTGAAGTTTCCTCTCGATTGGATCAAAAAATGACGGATGAGCTCGGTTTTAAAGGTCCATGCTTAAAAACGTAATAACTCTGAAACCATGTGATGCATGACGTCATGCTCGCTGACTTTTTTGTTCGTCATGGGTATGCGATTCTGCCTGCAAAATCTGGCCTCGATCTGTTCAGCCGTTGCAGAGAAAAACGGGTTTTCGTGTTTTCACGAAAAACAATATGGCGGCCGAACCACGTGACCTGTGACGTCATAATTACCATTACAATATTCTACAGACCGAGTCTACAGACGGTGAAAATTTGATCTCAATCGGTTCAATTATTGCAGAGAAAATCTTTTTTAAAGGAAATTAAAACTTAAAAGTGTAAATACTAGCTACGGAAAGCAAAACATGACACGAACAATTGTAAAACATTCATCCCGCATCGCTCATCGTGCGGGCAAACAAGGAGCGCGTCCTGCTAATGAGGCTCAGGTTGCAGTCGAAAAATCAGCTACTGAGCTTTACACTACACTAAATACAAAAAAACAAATCAAGACTGATGAAAGGAAAGAAAGACGTATATATTGCTACCTTAAATGTGCAAACACTTTTAAAAGTATCAAAAACACCAGAACTAATATCCTCAGTGAAGCAACAAAACAAGACATCATCTGCCTACAAGAACATCGATTTATACATGATGACATGCTGATAAAAGAAGAACATGTTGGCAAAAATTGGACACTAATAACCTCTTCTGCCTGGGAAAATAGCGTAAATGCATCTATTGGTGGAGTAGGTATGCTTGTTAGTCCCCACGCATACAAAGCGCTCAATAAAGTCGAAAAGATATCATCGTGAATTATGATAGCTACTTTTAATGGAAACCCTCAAACAACAGTAATTAGTTGTTATAGTCCCACAAATGTACATGATGAAGTAGAAGTTGAGAGATTCTATCAAGACCTTTTCACAGAAGGTGGAATTTTGTTTTCACAAAGTCACAAGAGTTTTCACAAGAGTTTTCACAGACAGACAAACATGGGTGAAAACATAACCTTTGTCCACCTTTGGTGGCGGATGTAACAAGCAGCCCCATGAAGTGTCATGATTGATGAGACTCCAATGGGTGATCGTGTTGACATTCATGTTTAGATTTTTTTGATTGCCTCATATTGGTTGAGCAGTTAAGACCTTTGCTGGAGTGGCTTTGAATACCATGACAGTTTGGCGGAGCAGGCAATGGCAAACCACTCAAAAAAGTCTGTATCCTCCTCACTCTCTGCAGACCTGGACAAAATCAGACTGGTCAAACAAGTGGAACATGTATTTCAATCCTGACAAATCTCACACTCTCACTATGTCTCTCCGAAAAGACCGACTGGACAACCCTCCAATCTACTTTCTCAACAATCCTCTCCAAGAAGTTCTGTCACTCAAGCTTTTGGGTCTCACTATCTGCCATGATCTTTCCTGGGAAAACCACATTTCCAAGCTGGCCTCCAATGCCAGTCGCCGACTGGGCATCATCCGTCATGTGAAGTCCTTCCTTGGCACACCTGAGCTCCTCACCACATACAAGGCTTTCATCCGCAGCTCAATGGAAAAATGCTCTCCCCTCTGGGCTGGTGCTCCTGCCTCACACCTAGCTCGGCTTCACGCTGTTGAAACCAAAGCTTTCAGAATCATTGGAATCTCCAGCGATGAAGCTAACTCCGAGGGCCTTTCACTCACTCACTGCAGGCAGGTTGGTGGCCTTTCTGTTTTCTACCGACTCCACTCCGGCCTTGCTCCCCCTGCTCAGTCTGTGCTCTGTCCCCCAAATATTCCTACAGGTTGCACAAGATCTGCCAGCAACCCTCTTATGGTGAAACTGCCAAAATCAAGACTCTCTTGCCACCTTCACTCCTTCATTCCCCTTTTCTCCCGTCTCTGGAACAAACTCCCTCACTCTCTTCAATCCCACTCCTCCCTCCAGGTCTTTAAAATAGCTGTTCACCACCATCTCTTATCTTCCCCCATCCAAAACCTTGATCTTTACTACCCCCGTTCACCCCAGATCCACTTTTTTGAATTACCGACTTCTTTCCTGGAAGTCCTAAAAGTGTCTATGTGTTTTATACCTCTCCCACCCCCCCCCCCACCCCCCCCCCCACCCCCCACCCTCCCTAAGCACTCCCTCCCACAAATCTTCCGATGTCCCTGTTCTCTACTGTTTTACTTGTGTGCTTCCCCCTCTCTCCCCATCTTGTCTCCTGCTCCCTTTATTATATGTTTTATGTGTCAGTTTGTGTTTTTGTGATTAATGTTAGCTCTTACACGAGCCTCGATCTTGTATACGAGACCTATCATCAGTAACCAGACAGGTACCGAAACATCACATGTTAACTCTTGGAGGGGATTTTAATGCACAACTCGGATCATCAGAAGGCTTTAAATTTTCATATCATGTTCGCACTAACAGAAATGGCACAATGTTGAAAAACTTCTTAAAAGAGAATAACATTTTATGCACAAATACCACTTTCCAGAAGAGACCAGGACAGCTATGGACACATTCAGCACCAAATGGAACAAAAACACAACTTGACTTCATTATTGTTAATGGGAAATGGAAAAACAGTGTCAGAAATTGCAGAGCATTCAACTCTTTTATAAGCGTCGGATCAGACCATCGCATTTTATCTGCAAGAAACCGCTTGAGCCTTCGAGCAAATAAAATGAAATCAAAAAGTAAACCACTTTATGACTGGTCTTGTCTCAAAAAGAACACACAGATTAGTGTCGCCTTTTCACTTTGTTTGAAAAATAGATTTGCTGCTCTTCAAGAACAAAATACAACAAACTCGCCGAATAAAACATTTGCCAATTTTGAGACAGCCAGCAGAGAGTCTGCTTCTGGTACCATTCCTTTGAAACCAAAGAGGAAAAGTCGGATCCCATGGGAAGCAGAAGAAATATGCCGGAAACGCAAAGAGCTACACAAAATGTCAGAAATTAAAAACTCTGCACCTTCAATGGAAAACATCAGGAATTACAACGAAGCACGAACTGCACTTACCGATTCTTATGAGAGAGACCAGATTGACTATCTCCAGAGAAAAATTGATATGATAAATAATGCTACGAGTAACAAGCAATCTGCTGTGGCCTGGAAAACTGTAAACGAGATAAGCGGACGGAAATGCGTAAACAAATCCAAACTAAAAGCATCCAGGCAAGAAGAACGATTGAAACTCTGGCAAGAGCATTTCCAAAGCTTATTAGGGAAGCCACCTACAATCAAGGATGAAGTAATAACTCATGTGATTTTAGATGAACTCGACATCAAAAAAGGTCCCTTCACCATAGATGAACTCCATAAAGCTCTTAAAAACATTCAAAACGGGAAAGCCTGTGGTCTAGATGACATTCCAGCCGAGATTTGGAAACTAGGTGAATTCGATGAGATTTTACTGAATTTGTGTAATGCTGTATACCATCAAAATCCAATAGATCGATGGACAGAAGGATGTATATTGCCTTTCCAGAAAAAAGGCGACCTAGGGCTTACAAAAAACTATCGAGGAATCACTCTAACATCAATAGCGGCCAAAATATACAACCTGATGTTATTAAACAGAATCAGACCGCGTATAGAACCAGTTCTGCGAAAAAATCAAAATGGCTTTCGTACTAGTAGATCGACCTCCGGGCAAATCCTTACTGTTAGACGTCTTCTTGAAGGCGTTAAAGCTCAAAATCTTCCTGCTGTTTTCCTATTTATTGATTTCTCGAAAGCTTTCGACTCCATCCATCGAGGTAAGATGAAGGAGATACTGCCAGCATTCGGGATACCTCAGGAGACAGTTAATGCCATCATGATGCTGTATAAGAACTCGCATGCAATAGTCCGATCACCTGACGGCGATACAGACTGTTTGGACATCATGGCAGGAGTTTTACAGGGTGATACCCTCGCTCCCTACTTATTCATAATATGTCTCGATTATGTGCTACGCAAAGCAATAGACACCAACAATGAACTTGGATTTACCCTAAGTAAACGGAAAGGTCGGCGATACCCATCCAAGAAGATTACAGATGCAGATTATGCAGATGATCTTGCGGTTCTAGCAGACTATAACAATGATGCAGCGACACTACTACACAAGATTGAAGAAGTAGCCAGCCAAATTGGTCTCTACATAAATGCCTCGAAGACAGAGTACATCAGTCTTAATCAAGATCAAGTTGGAGACATAAAATCACTCACTGGTGAAAACATCAGAAAGGTTGACGAATTCACATACCTGGGAAGCAACATCGCCTCCACAAAAAGAGATGTCGACATCAGACTTGGAAAGGCTTGGGGAGCTTTAAACAGTCTAGGCAAGATTTGGAAATCTGCGCTTCCAATAGAGCTGAAACGAAACTTCTTTAGAGCAGCTGTTGAATCAGTTCTTGTATATGGGGCAATTACATGGACCTTGACATCGTCAACAGAAAAGGCCCTGAATGGTGCATACACTCGCATGCTCAGAGCAGCCCTTAACATCTCATGGAAAGAGCACCCCACAAAATATGAATTGTATGCAAAAATCCCATCAATCAGTGTAACCATACGTCAACGTTGATTAAGATTCGCTGGGCACTGCTGGAGAAACAAAGATGAGCTCGCAAGCGATGTTTTACTTTGGTTACCAACTCACGGCAAACAGGCACCAGGGAGACCTGCGAAAACATATATCGATCAGCTTAAAATGATACTGGGTGTCTGGTTAACGAACTACCTAATGCCATGAGTGACAGATGAATGGAAGAAACGTGTCATGGAATGCCGAGCTAGCTCGACGCAGTAGTAGTAGTAGCAGTAAAACTCAAAAAATGGCACTGAGTTAAGGATCATCAGAATTATCAGAATTCCCAAGGTTCAAAGTGCCATAACTTTGTCAGAAATGATCGAAACGTCGTGAAGTTCGAACTTGATCTGTAACGTATCATGAGGAAACCATGTGCCAAGTTTGAAATCATTAGCATTAAGCGTTTAGAAAAAAAAAGTCCGGAAAAGTGTTCTTTGCGTGACGGACTGTCGGACTGACGGACTGACGGACTGACAGACTGACGGAGGGACGGCGTGCAAACCTAGTCCCCTCCGGTGTACACCGGTAGGGGACTAATAACGGTTAAAGCATACTTGTATCCCTTATCATTATTTAGTTCAATTAAATCAGCGGACCAGATGTAATCAACACCTTTGGAATAAACCTTCCTTCTTTTAAACTTTGTGATTACAGGTTTATGTAATTCATCAGCTAAATCTATTTGCTCCTCAGTCTTGATGGCATCATTAGAGCTTAATAGTTTTTTTGATAACCAAGCCCAAGTCTCAATTTAGCACTTATCAATTTTTTTCACGATAAATCCATCAACTTTCCTTTCACAAAGCCTGAAACAAGTGTGTGTCCACCCTCAGGAGAGCCAGGAAACAATATCTCTCCGTTCTCAGGACCGAACTCTCTTATCTGTCTCCCTCTTCCAAATCCTGGTGGCGTCTGGTCAAATCTGTTTCTGGTGTTTGTTCCTCCTCCATCCCCTCCCTCACCTCAAATGGCCACACGGCTGACTCCGCGCGTGAAAAAGCTGAATGCCTCAACTCTGTGTTTGCCTCTAAATCTTCTGTCCCAAACCCATCCCTCTCTGTACCCACCATACCCAGTCGTACCCAGCTGCTCCTGGACTCTGTGTCCTTTCCTCCTGACAAGGTGGAAAAGTTTCTGTCAACCCTCGACTCGGATTCTGCAACTGGACCTGACGGCATCAGCCCACGGGTCCTAAAATCCTGTTCTTCCGCTCTTTCACTCCCTCTCTCTGTTCTCTTCACCCTCTCTTTTGCTCAAGGTCATCTTCCATCTGCTTGGAAATCTGCCAACATCACCGCTTTGCACAAAAAAGGTGCAAAAACAGATCCCAGCAACTACAGACCAATCAGCCTTCTCCCAATTATCAGCAAAGTCATGGAATCCATCATTGCTTCAGATATGAAATCTTTCCTCTTCTCCAATGGCTTGATCTCTGATCATCAATTTGGTTTCAGACCTGGACACTCTACTCTGGACATGCAGCTTCTGCTTTCTCAACAATGGATGGAGGTCCTCAATGCCAAACAGGAAATTAGAGCAGTCTCCCTTGACATATCACGTGCCTTCGATACGGTCTGGCACCCCGCTCTGCTCACCAAACTCTCCTCTTTTGGTATCAATGGAAATCTCCACGCATGGCTGGCGGACTTCCTCTCTAGTCATAGTCAACGTGTGGCCCTGAATGGGTTTCTCTCATCTCCTCTTCCTGTTCAGGCTGGAGTTCCACAAGGCAGTGTTCTGGGCCCTGTGCTTTTTCTGGTCTTCATCAATGATCTCTCTGACTCTCTTGAAAATCCTCTGTATCTCTTTGCTGATGACTCTACTCTCTGTCGCTCCATTCTTCATCCCTCAGATCGGCAGTCTGCTGCCTCCTCACTCTCTGCAGACCTGGACAAAATCACAGACTGGGCAAACAAGTGGAACATGTCTTTCAATCCTGACAAATCTCACACTCTTACGATGTCTCTCCGAAAAGACCGACTGGACAACCCTCCCATCCACTTTCTGAATAATCCTCTCCAAGAAGTTCTGTCACTCAAGCTTTTGGGTCTCACTATCTGCCATGATCTTTCCTGGGAAAACCACATTTCAAATCTGGCCTCCAAAGCCAGTCGCCGACTGGGCATCCTCCATCGTGCAAAGTCCTTCCTTGGCACACCTGAGCTCCTCACCACATACAAGGCTTTCATCCGCAGCTCAATGGAATACTGCTCTCCCCTCTGGGCTGGTGCTCCTGCCTCACACCTAGCTCGTCTTCACGCTGTTGAAACCAAAGCATTCAGAATCATTGGAATCTCCCGCGATGAAGCTAACTCCAAGGGCCTCTCACTCACTCACCGCAGGCAGGTTGGTGGTCTTTCCATCTTCTACCGACTCCTCTCTGGCCTTGCCCCCCCAGCTCTCTCTGGGCTCTGTCCCGCAAATATTCCTACAGGTCGCACAAGATCTGCCTGCAACCCTCTTATGGTCAAACTGCCAAAATCAAGACTCTCTGCTCACCTTCACTCCTTCATTCCTCTCTTCTCCCGCCTCTGGAACAAACTCCCTCACTCTCTTCAATCCCACTCCACCCTCCAGGTCTTTAAAACTGCTGTTCACCACCATCTCTTATCTTCCCCCATCCAAAACCTTAATCTTTTCTACCCCCACTAATTTCACCCCAATTCCACTTTTTTGAAATACTAACTTCTGTCCTGGAAGTCCTTGGTGTCCTTGTGTTTTATACTTCTCCCTCCACCCCCCCCCCCCCCTTCCCACGCCTCCTCCCCCCAAGCCCTCTCCCTTCCACACATCTCCCTGCTCTCAAATGTTGTGTTTGTGTGCTTCCCCTTCTCTCCCCATCTTGTTTTCCGCTCCCTCTTTTTGTGTGTTTTGTTTGTCTGGTTGATTTGTTTGTGAAGTAAATGTTAGCTCTTTCACAAGCCTCGATTCAGTATACCAAAAAAAAACAAAAAAAACAAAAAACTTTCTCTCTCAATATTTGATTTTGTATCAAAGACAAATTATACAACAATTCTCTGTCGGCTTTATGTTTTTCAGTCAACGTAGTGATATTCCCATAAGCAATATCATGCTTCATACACACTCCATCAACCCTATTTAAAGGTTTAGACCAAGGTTTGGGATTGTCAGCCTCATCTAATCTTTTCTCCAAGTTTGTTCCTGGACCACAGAAAGAATGCCCTGGTAGGTGTAATTCCCCTGGTATTCCAGTTGTTGTAAATTTGCTCCCTGACAAAAACGTTTGTATAATCTCCCCCACTTTTATGCTGAGAAATGAATTGACACTTTTTAGAGCCACACACTAAACATATCCACTTTTCTTAAACTCTATTATTTTTACCTTTAACATATGATATATTTTTCGTATAATTTTTCTTTTTACACTTAACACAATAACTCATTTATTTATGAGAAAAATTCCGACAGAGTACGAAAACCTTTTTGGTTTTCAACATATACATTTCTATCTTGATTTTTAAAACATAAAGAATCCTTAGGAATGCCTTCACTCTCTCCTCCATTTAATTAGGGAAAAAAATATCAACATGAAACTTTAACGAAAGTCAATAACACCACATCATCAACTACGTAATCTTCTTCTTCTTTATCTCCACTTTCTCATTTAAACCTCCTCCTCGAAATTGTAGTTATTTTTTAAAATAATATTTTCATTAGACTTTTAATTTCTTTTTTTTCCTCCTCAGTGCGTTGAGTTTGATTTATTTTTCTGTAACACCTCCAATCTTTTATTAATCTCACTGGTTTCCATATTTTTATATTTTTCCTCCCTCTCTCTTTTCTCCCTTGCTTCCTTCTCTCTTTTCTCCCTTTCCTCCTTCTCTTTTTCCTTCCTTTCCTCCCTCTCTTCCTTCACCCTTGCCTCATTTTCTTCTTCCACTCCTTCCTCTTCCCTTACTACCCTTGAACCATCTCCCCATTGAATATCAAACATAGTGTTGCGGTTCTGAGAACCCACACTTGTAAAAAAAACTGGGAAGTGGCCGTGTGCTGTGTGCAGGAAGGGTGTCGGAGTGAACTCCATTCAATGTACAATGTGCGCTGAGTGGGTTCATCAAAAATGTAGTGGTCTGAGAGGGTCATTAACCAGTGTGGCAGCTACATTCAAATGTAAGGTGTGCACAGAGGGAGCTGCAGATGGAGGAAATGTTGAGTTGGATCTTGGAGACGGTGTGAAGCTGGAAGGTGTGAAAACATTTTGCTACCTCGGAGACATGCTGATTGGAGAATGTGGATCAGACTCGGCAACGGTTGCTCGAGTGAGATGTGCATGGAAGAAGTTTCGGGAACTGAGTGGCGTGCTGATGAGGGGAATGGCGTTGAAGCTGAAGGGAAAGGTGTATGCTGCATGTGTGAGAAGTGTTATGATTTATGGGAGCGAGACATGGGTAATGAACGTAGAGCAGCAACGAAGATTGGAAAGGGTGGAAATGCGAATGGTTCGACGGATGTGCGGAGTATCATTGAGAGAGAGGAAGACAAATGATGAATTACGAAAGATGATGGGAATAGAGCCTGTGATTGATGCTGTGAAGAGGAACAGGTTGAGATGGTTTGGTCATGTGTTGAGGAAGGATGAAAGTGACTGGTTGAGAAGTGATGGAAATGAATGTAGAAGGAAGTAGAGGACGGGGAAGACCGAGAAAGACTTGGCTAAAGATGGTGGAAGAAGAAATGCGGGCAAGGGGGTTAACAAGGAGAGATGCAGAAAATAGGGCAAAATGGAGAAGATTGTCATGGGGACCGCAAGGCTAACCCCCGCTCTAGCAAGGAAAATGGCCTTAAAATGCATGTTGTTGTGTTGTTGTATTATCACTGTAAAACGTCCCGTTGGTTTCAATCTTTTTTGTGAACCCCAATAACTCTCTAAATGAATTATCAATTGTGAAATGAACTTTGTAATTATTTTTAAGTTTAATCGTTGATTCTGAAGTATGTTTTTGAATATCTATAACAATATTTTTCGGTTCATCACCTTGATCTTTCACAAGACGGGCAATTTCAGAAGATATTTGGGAAATCTCATATGCTCTGGGTGGAACTAATTATAGTTTTATATCCGCTTCCTGGATTCTAACTAAATTTGTTGTTTCTCTCCGTGATTTTAAAAAGGGTATTGTAAGTTTCCACAGACAAAAACGATGCCTCATTCTTTTGTGGTCAAGTTGTAGCGGGTATGGGAATGAAGCCGTGTGATCACTTATTGTGAAATTAAAACTAAGGATTGTGCTTCTCATCTTATTTAATATGTAATAAAATATCTTTGTATTGGCATTTATTAATTATTTTCATATTTGGCAACTTCTTTTTTTTTTTTGTATACAAGATCGAGGCTCGTGTAAGAGCCAACATTAATCACACAGAAAGTCAAACTGACACATAAAACACAAAATAAGGGGAGCGGTAGACAAGATGGGGAGAGAGGGGGAAGGACACAAACACAATATTTGAGAGCAGGGACATCGAGAGAACTGTGGGAGGGAGAGGGCTTGGGGGGAGGTGGGAGAGGTATAAAACATATGGGCACTGCAAGGACTTCCAGGAAAGAAGTTCTAATTTCAAAAAAGTGTATTTGGGGTGAATTAGCGGGGGTAGAAAATATCAAGGTTTTGGATGGGGGAACATAAGAGATGGTGGTGAACAGCTGTTTTAAAGACCTGGAGGGAGGAGTGGGATTGAAGGGAGTGGGGGAGTTTGTTCCAGAGGCGGGAGAGAAGAGGAATGAAAGAGTGAAGGTGAGCAGAGAGCCTAGATTTTGGCAGTTTAACCATAAGAGGTTTGCAGGCAGATATTGTGCGACCTGTAGGAATATTTGGGGGACAGAGCACAGAGAGAGCTGGGGGAGCAAGGCCGGAGAGGAGTCGGTAGAAGACAGAAAGACCACAAACCTGCCTGCGGTGAGTGAGTGAAAGACCCTCGGAGTTAGCTTCATCGCAGGAGATTCCAATGATTCTGAAAGCTTTGGCTTCAACAGCGTGAAGCCGAGCTAGGTGTGAGGCAGGAGCACCGGCCCAGAGGGGGGAACAGTATTCCATTGAGCTGCGGATGAAAGCCTTCTATGTGGTGAGGAGCTCAGGTGTGCCAAGGAAAGACTTCGCACGACGGAGGATGCCCAGTCGGCGACTGGCTTTGGAGGCCAGCTTGGAAATGTGGTTTTCCCAAGAAAGATCATGGCAGATAGTGAGATCCAAAAGCATGAGCGACAGAACTTCTTGGAGAGGATTGTTGAGAAAGTAGATGGGAGGGTTGTCCATTCTGTCTTTTCGGAGAGACAGAGTAAGAGTGTGAGATTTGTCAGGATTGAAAGACATGTTCCACTTGTTTGACCAGTCTGTGATTTTGTCCAGGTCTGCAGAGAGTGAGGAGGCTGCAGACTGCCGATAAACCTATGATGCATGTGAAGGCATCTGATATAAGAGAAGATGCTCCGTTGACTGAGATCCGGGTCGGGAAATTGACAGATTGTGTCAGTCCCAATGAGTCGCAGAAGTCCTTTGCTGAGGAGCCATGGCTGGTGAGAGAGGTACCCACACACAGCCAACTGGCATGGTGACAATTGAAATCACCACATGACATGATGACAATCACCACATGATGACACCAATGACAATTGGTTTGAGAGTACAGAAGATTCATAGATTTCTACAGTTTAGACAAAGGCATTGGTTGAAAACATATATTGACTTTTATACAAAGAGAAGAACAGAGGCAAAGACAGATTTTGAGAAGGACTTTTATAAATTGATGAACAATGCTGTGTTTGGAAAGAGAATGGAAAATGTTAGGAAAAGACAAAATATAAGACTTGCGACATCTTGGAAACAAGCCTCTAAATTAATTAATAGACCCAGTTTTCAAAGAGCAGAGGTGTTTTCAGAGAACTTTTGTGCTATTCATATGATTAAAGAGAGTATTGAAATGGATACTACCATTTATATAGGAACAACAATTATTTTTTTTCGTATACTGAATCGAGGCTCGTGAAAGAGCTGACATTTACTTCACAAACAAATCAACCAGACAAACAAAATATATAAAAAGAGGGAGCGGAAGACAAGAGAATGGGAAGCACACAAACACTTGAGAGCACACAACATTTAAGAGCAGGGAGATGTGTGGGAGGGAGAGGGCTTGGGGGGAGGAGGCGTGGGAAGGGGGGACTTCTTGACTGATTCTTGACTTGTCAAAATTATTAATGTATGATTACTTTTACAATAACTTAAAGAGGAGATATGTGGATGATATAAATTTACTTTATATGGATATATGGTTTTATTTTGAAAATCAATACGGAAGATATTTATAAAGATATATCTCAAGATGTTGATATTTATGATACAAGCAATTATAACCAAAACAACAACTTGTTTCCTACAAATAATAAAAAGGTTATTGGAAAGTTTAAAGATGAATTGGGTGGAAAGGTTATGAGTGAATTTGTGGGATTGAGAGCGAAGGCTTATGCATATAAATATATTGATGGGGATGTTAAAACGAGTGATAGAAAGTTGAAGGGAATAAAGAAGAATGTTATTCAAGAGACGATAAATTTTGAACATTATTATGATTGTTTGATGTTGAGAAGGGAAGAGTATAGAAGGATGAATACAATAAGAAGTTATAAACATCAATTATATACGGAGGAGATAAATTAAAAGGCATTAGTGGCTTTTGATGATAAGAGGTTTATCTTACTGTAATTCACCAAATGTCTGTCTGTCCGTTCCCAGGTACCGCGCAAAAACGGCTGAACTGATGCCAACGAAATTTTGGGTGGGTAATCCTGGGACCCCTTGGAGTAAAATTGGCTATATAGTTTTTCCAATTTTTCCAATTTCCAGTTTTTCCAATTTTCCAGTTTTTCCAAACACGATGGAATAATATTTACCGATATGAACAGTGATGTGGCTTCTATTAAAATTCTACAAATACTGTTTAGATTTTGATGATTTGCGTGTGATATGATTTAATGGATGTTTATATAAATCGTTTAAAATTTTAAAAAGCCTTCAATTTCTGATATTTTTGCCTTTTCATTTAGGCCTCCCAATTGAAGCCCCACCCACAGGGAGGGTACCGTTGCTAGTTTAGATAATGGAATTGATAGCATCCCTTATGGATATAAGTGTTAAGCAATAAGATAAGTATAAGCATTGGGATAAATATAAAAGTTGAGATAAACATAAGTGATAAGATAAAAAGGGGGGGAGGGGTGGGGGGGTTTAACGGGCTACCACCGCCTTTTTTACTGATATATAAATGATAGAACCAAGCAATAACCAAATCAAAGAGTGGAGAAAAACGCAGCCTTAGTATTTAAATGGAAAACATAACGAATGTGAAAAATATCAAATTCGTCTTATAGAAGAAATAACCAAAAGAAAATTAAATAAAACAAATAAGCGAATACATTCAAGTACAAATAAGTTAGAGGCTCATCCCAGACGAGCCAACATCCTTGAATGGACAGAAAATTTTGATGGTTGCCAAGAAATCAATGGCAAAATAATTTACTACAATCTCAAAATGATATGTGGCTCAGGAGGTGCTCAAACAAGGACATTAAGAGAGGTCTATCATTTCATCTCTGCTCAACAAAGATACTTGTACCAAGAACCAAGTTCCAACATATTGTTTGTTAATATACTTGATGGCGATGAGTGTTATAAGAAATTTAAATTATTCCCTAAAATAAAACATAAACAAATATTCATTGGTCCACTTAGTGAGTATAATCAAATGCAGTCCTCCCCAATTTCCCCTTCCCCCATTTCTCCCTCTCCTTCCCCTCCATAATTCCCCTTCCCCAGATTCCGCCACAAGTAGTAGGAGAATGGGGTGTCTTGAATGCACCGACTGACAGCGAACGAATGCAGTGAATGAGAATGAGCGTCAGCGAATGTCTGTTGAACATATTGAAATCTTGAGGATGGGAATGAATTGGAGGACAAAATCTAATTGAAAATCCAGCGAGTCAATAATTAACCTTAATTTTCTCCATTGACTTCAATGTTAAATTTTAGTGTGCTTCAGAACCCCCATTCTCCTACTACTCATGATGGATGATGTCCCTCTTTTGTGTGACTTAGGTCATCACAGTCTTGGCCGGTTCCTCTTACCCATCCCTTTATCTCATTTGAGCCTCCTGTCATGCTGAAGGATGTTATAGGTACCCATAAGGCTCTTGTGTTCCACAGGACCCCAATGCCTTTTACAAGAGAGGTGTCAAATAGGACTAGATCATTGAACAACAACAAAAACAACCATGCAGGTACATCAACCAACAACCTCACAAAGGAATTCTGTGACTCGCATACAGGCCCAGAGCATGCAAGGCCTACCAAGCCCAGGCTAGGAATGGAAAAATCTCAGGTGGCTATGATGTTTCACATCGAGCACTGGGGTATCTAAACGAAAGGGTAAATGAGGTGGAATGGTCCTTCATCTCACTCGTATAAAGAGTCCGCAGACATGGGTTTGATTATACAGATGCAAATAATGGAGAAGGGTTGTGCATATGCAGGTACGGACAGGAGTGCGAAGTGGGGTCTGGAATGGGAGTAAGGATGGTGGTGTTAGGATATATTATATGAGGTGGGGGATGAGGGGAGTATGATACATGAAGAATTCACAAGGGCATGTGATAAAATATAGATGCATGAAGAATTTGAAGGACATGATAAAAGATAAAGATAAAGATAAAGTTATGATAAAATGTGGATACATGAAGAATTTGAAGGACATGATAAAAGATAAAGATAAAGATAAAGTTATGATTAAATGTGGATACATGAAGAATTTGAAGGACATGATAAAAGATAAAGATAAAGATAAAGTTATGATTAAATGTGGATACATGAAGAATTTGCAGGACATGATAAAAGATAAAGATAAAGATAAAGTTATGATAAAAGATGGAAACATGAAGAATTTGAAGGACATGTGATAAAAGATGGACACATGAAGAATTCAGAATGGCATGTGATAAAATATAGATATATGAAGAATTTGAAGGACATGTGATAAAAGATGGACACATGAAGAATTCAGAATGGCATGTGATAAAATATAGATATATGAAGAATTTGAAGGACATGTGATAAAATATGGAAATATGAAGAATTTGAAGGGCGTGTGATAAAATATGGATAAATGAAGAATTTGAAGGGCATGTGATAAAATATGGACAGATGAAGATTTCAGAATGGCATTTGATAAAATATGGAAATATGAAGAATTTGAAGGGCGTGTGATAAAATATGGATATATGAAGAATTTGAAGGGCATTTGATAAAATATGGAAATGTGAAGAATTTGAACGGCATATGATAAAATATAGATATATGAAGAATTTGAAGGGCATTTGATAAAATATGGAAATATGAAGAATTTGAAGGGCATTTGATAAAATATGGATATATGAAGAATTTGAAGGGCGTTTGATAAAATATGGAAATATGAAGAATTTGAAGGGCGTTTGATAAAATATGGAAATATGAAGAATTTGAAGGGCGTTTGATAAAATATGGATATATGAAGAATTTGAAGGGCATGTGATAAAATATGGATATATGATGAATTTGAAGGGCATGTGATAAAATATGGATCGATGAAGAATTTGAAGGGCATTTGATAAAACATGGATATATGAAGAATTTGAAAGGCGTGATAAAATATGGATTTATGAAGAATTTTGAATGGCGTGTGATAAAATATGGATTTATGATGAATTTGAAGGGCATGCGATAAAATATGGATACATGAAGAATTTGAAGGGCAAGTGATAAAATATAGATTTATGAAGAATTTGAAGGGCATGTGATAATATATGGATTTATGATGAATTTGAAGGGCATGTGATAAAATATGGATTTATGATGAATTTGAAGGGCATGTGATAATATATGGATATATGATGAATTTGAAGGGCATGTGCTAAAATATGGATTTATGATGAATTTGAAGGGCATGTGATAATTATATATGGATAGATGATGAATTTGAAGGGTATGTGATAATATATGGATTTATGATGAATTTGAAGGGCATGTGATAAAATATGGATATATGAAGAATTCAGAATGGCATGTGATAAAATATGGATATATGAAGAATTCTGAAGGGCATGTGATAAAATATGGAAATATGAAGAATTCAGAATGGCATGCGATAAAATATGGATATATGAAGAACCCGTGCAAGGCCTATGGACGGGCTGTGGACCGGCACGATCTACTCGATTTCCCCATCATCCCTGCCAGTGGGTGGACTTGGAACCTTGTGTGAACATGGCAGGCCTGGTATATACTGTATGTATGTATGTATGTATGTATATATACATATATATATATATATATATATATATATATATATATATATATATATATATATATATATATATATATATAGTTGCGGATCTCAACGTCGGCCCTTTTTCCCCTTACCAAGGGGGGATTAGTCCCCTTGTCTGCAACTGACCGACGTGAGCCCTGAAGCTGCCCAGCTCCCTCCAGAGAGGCAGGTGAGCAACCTCGTTCGAGACCGCGGACAAGATGTTATTTGCCGAGCGGATTAGCAGCCGCGGCTCGAACCATTAACAAGAACTAGACCCGATTCTGATTCGTTGGCCAAATCGTGCCACAGGTGTTCAATGGGGAAATCACAAAGATGAACGGATGTGAAGAAAGGGAAGCAAAGGTAGGAAGAACAGGATTTATTAACCAATTACTATTTACACAATCAAAGGAACCAAGGAGGAGGAAAGAAACGAAAATAATTTACAGAAGAGGAAGACACAGTGCAATCTTTGCCGAAAAACCTCCAAGCACCATATACAGTGCGACTCACCTTTGGGATCCTCTTCTCCATGTGCACCTGCAAATCTTTATAAGGATTAGCAAGTACGGCATCAGGATGTGTATTCAGACTTTGTACATTATCCATTCCCTCCTCCAACTGTTGCTCTTCCAAGTCTGTTGTCTCTACAAGTTCGATTTCAACTTTTGCTTTTTCTTTATTCACCTCGACGACCGCTGGCTTTATTAAAATTCTCTCTTCTACCTCAGCGGTCGCCGGCTTCTCCATACCCCGGGTCGCAATGTCTACCCCGGTCCAGTTACCTGTGCCTTGCTCCGACTCGCTCAACCAGCGCTTCTCAACCCGCTTTACCTCGTCGTGCACCCTTGGGACCTGCTCGCCCAACATGCGATCCATGCTCTCCCCACATCTTTGCACGCTCTCCCCACATTTTTGTATGCGGTCAACCATTCTGTCCCCAACTTTACCGATTCGCTCCAATTTGCTTCCTAGCCCCCCGATTTGATTTCCCATGTCAGTTTTCAATCCTCCGATTTGGTTTTCTATTTTTTCGGTCAATTCACACCTCCTCCCCCTGACCTCGTCCCTTATTTCTTTCATTTCCCTGCTTCTTTTTTCGTTGTCGCACTTCGACTCCGCCATATATTCACTGAACCGTGCCATGAACTGCTGCATGTCAAAGCCCGCTGTTACAGCGGGCGCGGCTACCGAGGCCACGTGCGAGGTGCCATTTTTTGTGCCTGAAACCTCGTGCGCGAGGTCGCCATCTTGTGCACCTGATACCCCCGCAACCACATCCTCATTGCTCTCCTCTTCTCTCTCCCCCATATACATTTCCCTGGGGTCCTGGGTCGACTCTACCCCCCTTTCTAACTCACCCACCGGCATCCGATCTCCTTGATTATCCATGGCACGATTTTAAATTTGGATGTTAAATTTAAAAAAATTACCACTCGTAATTTGAGTGCGCTAAGCGCACTTCAGGTCCGAATCCCACTCCTGACTCCAATTGTTGCGGATCTCAACGTCGGCCCTTTTTCCCCTTACCAAGGGGGGATTAGTCCCCTTGTCTGCAACTGACCAACGTGAGTCCTGAAGCTGCCCAGCTCCCTCCAGAGAGGCAGGTGAGCAACCTCGTTCGAGACCGCGGACAAGATGTTATTTGCCGAGCGGATTAGCAGCCGCGGCTCGAACCATTAACAAGAACTAGACCCGATTCTGATTCGTTGGCAAAATCGTGCCACAGGTGTTCAATGGGGAAATCACAAAGACGAACGGATGTGAAGAAAGGGAAGCAAAGGTAGGAAGAACAGGATTTATTAACCAATTACTATTTACACAATCAAAGGAACCAAGGAGGAGGAAAGAAACGAAAATAATTTACAGAAGAGGAGGACACAGTGCAATACTACTTATCTATACAGGCTTAACTTATTCCCAGGGACAAGACACACAAAACAAACTCACGTACACAAATGGATGAATGAGGGCAGGAACGAAAGGCTGGAAGGGGAGGAAGGTTCAGCTGGAGCTTGCTCCTGCACGGGACGTCGGGCTGGACATCGACGGCCACCGATGCCACCGCAATCTGGTTCCCGCGTAGCAGTGGGTCGAAGCTGTGTGTCGAAGCTGCGTGTCAAAGCTGCGTGTCACAGCTGCATGTCACAGGGGGGTGGGGGGGGGGGCTGGACTGCGACGTCTCTCTCCCGGCAGAACCGCAAGCCTGACTTGGTTCAGTGCAAATTCCACTCCTTCTCCACTGAACTCTTACGCATCTCCTGGGTCACGCATCTGCTGGGTCACGCATCTGCCACATCTGCCGCATCTCTCTCCGCAGCCCTTCCCCACCCCCTTTTATGAGGCCCGTCACGATCAAGCCGCCGGCCTGTTGGAAACGCCCATCGGTGAGCTCGCCTCGGCCATGATTGGTCGCGAGGGCTCACCGATCCCGCCCCTTGAGGAGGCGTTGGCAAAGCCACGCCTTGTTCCTGGCGCTTTGCTGACTCCTCCCACCTTCTGCTCCGAGCTGACCTCGTGTTTAATGGAGTCTTGGGGTGAAGAAAACCGCCCAAAGTTACTGGCACTTTGAAGAGGTCTTGGGGGCGTCAGAGGGATCCTATCTTATTTCAATTCGGTGCAATGCAGGGTCAACTAGTGGGAAACAGAGCCTTAAACTACATAGAATAAGAAATAACTATTTAGAAGGGTATATGATTCTCTACGTGCATGCGATGGATTAACTAAGGGGACGACCTTTGACCTTTACACACAAAACGGAGGTATTTACAAGGAATCATTACACTACTTACAGAGGGTGATATTTACAACAGGATTCTCAAAGCCGCAACAATATATATATATATATATATATATATATATATATATATATATATATATATATATATATATATATATATACATATGTATGTATATATATATATATATATATATACATATGTATGTATATATATATATATATATATATATATATGTATGTATGTATGTATGTATGTATATATATATGTATATATATATGTATGTATGTATGTATGTATGTATATATTGTTACAGATACGACTTTGATGGTATGGTGGGCCGAGCGGGATGGCCGCCGTATCCGTACAAGTTACCCGATTGTGCCCGAATGTTGACTAATCGCGCTATGCTGGCTCAATAAGAAAAAGAAGACACCCGGCTGGATTACAATCACACAATACGACACCAGGGATACGGTTCTCAAAGGTTGTTATTACAATTGCGGAAGGTTTAGATTACAGGGACAAGAGGGAAACATAGGAAGGTGGGCACTTAAACACACTTATATTATCCCCGGACAGACGACAGGTAAACGCGGGACAAGGCTCACTCACACGGGGTTTGATGGCCAGGAAAGCGGGTAGCGATCGCTCCAGGTGCACCTGTGCTCAGGGCAGGATCACGTACGGTGGTGTCCAGAGATGCGTGAAGGTATCACAGCGCTTGTGGGTCGCGACTTTGGTCTCAAGCTGGGGAGGTCGCTCAGCGCTCGGGAGGGTGGCGTCTTTTCCTTCCAAGCTCGGGGCGCATCTCTCGTCACGTCCGGCGCGGGGCCGCGTATATCCGGCGGGGAGTCACGCCCTCGCTCGTTAGCTCCGCCCCATATGGCATCGGCCCATGGCTTCTCATTGGGTGCGGGGGTTACCGGCTCCGCCCTTGACGAGGGGCCGACAGGGAGCCCCCTTCTGGGTAACCCCGTCGAGCACATGTTCAATGGCGGCCAACCGAGCCGGAGTGAGGACGCAAAGCCGCTGTTGTTGTGGTTGTTGTTGGAGCTTGAGATGATGGGAAGAGATGCGGGGAGGTATGGGAAGGTCCTAAACTCCTACTGGTGCCATATCATCACATTCTGGTGCAACGAAGAGTCATAATTAATGGAAACAAGTCCTTAACTGACATAGATTAAGAATAACTAGCAAGATGTCCTATAATTGTCTACGTGTGGTGCGGGGGACCTGGGCACGACATTTAATGGGGGCATGAAGGGGAAGATCGGCTCTAATGGGTGTTGTTTACAGACAATGGGACTAGGGAATGGGGTAAGGGGAGAGTTGGGGAGTATCGGAGAAGATAGGGGAATATTTACAAGCGGATATGGAGGTCAAATTCCATATTCGCAACATTGCACCCTTCTCTACCCTCGGGGCGTCCCGACCCGATAAATTTTTACCTACTTTAGTGTGGCACGCAATGTAGTTCCCTCTACTATTAACTCTACCCTGAGTGCGACAGTTTTATAGATATTCACAAATGAGTATATGTCCCCCTGCGACGTTGCACCCTTCTCCTCTCAGAAACACACCCACAGGATAACCGAATCCGGAAAGAATCCTCAAACTAAACATACAGCCGGTAGGGAGCATTATTTACAAGACCACGCTGATATTTACACTACGATCCAGGACCTGTCTTTGGAGGAACACATGCAGATGTTATGCATAGAGAGAGCGCGCTTGCCAACATCGATACACCAACCCACGAGTGCTCTGTGGCCGACGGCCTTTAATAACGTGCAGAGCACCCTGTCCCAGCATCGAAAGCACCACCCCACCACCAATCGGTGCAGTCACCATTGTTCATTGGAACAAAAATAAATTCGACAACCCCTAACCCTGCAGGTGTCTCTTGCTCTTCTTGTGGTGCACTTGGTGTTAATTAACAGTGGTTCACCTTTATGGCATAGGTGCCACGTTGACCCATAGGTCCATCCCCGGGTGGTGCTTGGCCGCAAACGAACTGCGGTCCATTGTGGGTGGCCACAAACATTGCGGTCCATATGGTGTACCGATCCAGGCAGCGAACAGCGAAAGTGCAGGCCCACAACTGCGTCGCCAGCACCTCTCTCTCCTCTCTCTCTACCCCAAAGCCAGATCCTCGGAGGTGGGAGACAAAAACAAGACAGTGAGCAAGGTGGTAAGGGCGCAAAAGTGCACGCAATATAAGGTAATGCACACTGGGGGCACATGGGAACCAGGTGAGACAGGTACGTTCCTATCGTACGCCCCCCCCCCACCAGGTAACCTACATGGCCCCTCCCTTACCCCTTACTGTATCCACAAAACACAACACTACCCATAAACATCTACTTTACAAATCAACAAACATCCCTACTGTCTTCCCCGTTCCTCCCATAAACCAAATTCGTCTTCTCTCCCTCCTAACCAATCAAATTTGCCATTTTCAACTCTCATCAACATTTGCCATCTCCAACTGAACATCAAAATTTGCCATTACCAATTCATCATCAGTCCCTCCTAGGGAGGGAGAGATGGAATCACCCCAATGTCTCATCCACGTCGTGATGCGTCTCACAAATCCTCACAGCAATTCTCATTTCTGCAACACAACCAAAGAAAACACAGGTGTGGAGTCATCATCATCACCACAGGCAAGTGGCTGCGTATGGTGCGACAGGTTCATCAATCCTAACTATCTCCTAAATGACTTTAACAACTTTACACTACCCGGGGTCTCTCTCCGGCCAAACCATTGGCCCTCTTACACTATGGGTTCTAAAAACCAATTCCCATTGGCCAAACTGTGGTGCTCTTCAATTTGGGGTCTCACTCCCCCGATTCATCTCCCGGTGCCCTCGCACAATTTCTGGGCTGCGGCGTGTACCTCTCCCAGTGGGTCTACCCACCTGCACACCTCCACCACTGCAGTTGCCTCCGAGCTTACCTGCTCCTTGCCCTAACCTAACTACCTGGGGAAGGCCCTCTGGCACTCTCCCCACTCGGTGCCCTCTCTGGCACTGGGCTACCCGGGTCCGTCCTCCGGATCCTCGGGCCCCATCCACAACTCTACCGGCTCCCAGAGCCCACCTGCGGCCTCACCTGGCCGACATCCTCACAGTGGTGGAGTGCCCAACCAACTACACACACTAACAGGCTACACGCCCAGCCATTTCCACAACACTAATGCACCCATTCACAACACCATTCTGCAACCGCACCACAAATGCCAATATCCATCCACAATTTACCTGCACCCTCTACCTAACACTTACACTACCCGCCCCGGGTACTCGTGAAAGGGGTCCACTCTTCCCCCATCCACACCTTCGCACCATGCACACCACTCCGTACCACTCACTCCAACTCTCTCCACACACCTGTGCTCTCACACCTGGTGCCACCTGCACCCTTCTCTCCCCCAAGCGCATTCGCGCTGATCCACACACTCACTACTCATACACTGCTCCACACACCTGTCCCGTTGCACACCTGTGCAATCACACCTGTTCAATTCTCACACACACACGGCATCATCTCAGCTAACTACTCCCTTCTGAAACTTGCGCTTCCCAGTCGTCCCTTTAAACTATTGCGCTCCCTCGTCATTATCATCCACGCTAATCTACCTGCGTCCCCACTACAGGTATCAGTCACTAACTAACCTTAACGTTACCTAAGGTCATCTTCTCTAGATCCCTACACACCATATCCTAACCCACCCGGGCTAGTTTTCACTGCCATACACCCCATAAGCTATTGCTCCTTTGCCCCCCCACATGGGAAGGGTGGCAAGGATGCCATCCCACCACATCGGGGGCCTCTCACTACCAATTTTGCACATCAAATTTCAACAAATTAAAAATTTGCCAATCACTGCCCATCATCTGCCAATCACTACCGCCAATCCCTTGCCAATCATCAAATTTTGTTTTTCTCTAATTTTGGGTCCAAAACACTAACCTCCTCACCCAGTCGACTCACTAATACCTCTCGGTGCGCCAATTCCTGTCCAAAGCCTGGCTTCGTAAAGCCAAGCAATGGATGCTGGTTGTTTTGTGCCAGCGGCTGGATGCGTCCGGCACTCGGTGCAGGGACGGGGGCTTACCCGGGCCGAGATCCCACGCATCACCTCGGCGTGGAGCCATCCAATGTCCCGATCTCGACCTGCCGGCACGTCTCAACAAAACGTGGTCGCCATAACGACCCTTTCTATCGGGCTGCCAGCTCCGCCTAGTGGAGCCTGGACGCGACCGTTCAAAGCGAGGCCCGGCACGCACCGAGGGCCTGCTTCGGCTAAAAGTCGCTCTAACCTCTAACCCGTGTAACGTCGATGCTTCACCTGGACGCTTACACCCCGCAGCCCGTTCCTTGCTCACACATCCAGCTGTGCCCATGCTCCTCGTACCCTTCCTTACACACCCAGGTACACTCATTCCACTCACAGCCTTGGTCACACACCTGACCACCGAACACTTTGGCACACATTCGTCGCTCGCACACCTCACCAATACACCTCTTCGCGCCCCCTCCTCGGTCACCTCCTCTGTGACAATCACAGGTGTGCTCTCATTCGCACACCCAACCACGTGCCTCACCACCAACTCCAGCGTGCATTCCCACTCACGCTCTACCATTCCAGGTGTGCATCCTTCCATCCCAGGTGTACATCCTCGCTCACCTGTCTCAACTAACTCACGCTCCATGTCACTCTCACTACTTTCACCTCCATTCCTGACAGCGCACTCACCCTTACTCTTGACAGCACACTCTTTCCCCATGCACCTGTCCGTCACACACCTTTCTCGCGCACACTCTCCCGTTACACCCTCTGTAACACTCACCACAGGTGGACACTCTTCCTTACTTCTGACAGCGCGCTCTTTCCTCATGCACCTGTCCGTCACACACCTTTCTCGCGCACACTCCTGCGCACACTCTCCCGTCACACCCTCTGCAACACTCACCACACCGCGCTTCCACGTGCTCCCTCGCACACACGCTACGACCGACTCACTCTCGCCAGCACACTCACTCCTTGGCACACACTTTTTCCTCACACACCCCAGAGTCGGACTTTCTCGCACACCTCCTCTTTCGCACACCAGACCTGTCACACACCTCACCAACGGCCTTTCACGAACACCCGGGTCCATCTCGACCCCCAAGCTTATTAAATCCCCTGGCGCATCATACGCACGACCATATTGGTCACCACTTACACCGGGTCCTCTTCCTCTTCGCTTCTCCTCCATCACCTGCGAATCCCTCATCCGGTTAATGAGCACATCATCACGATCCGAACACAGACTTTGGACCAATTCTTTTATCTCCTCTTTTATCTCTTTGTTATCCCCTCTCCGTCGCTTCTTAATTTCGCTCACCCCCTCTTCCACTTCTTTCCGTGTCGCTTTCAACCCTCCTAATACCGCAGTGTTCCTTTGAACCTGCTCCACTAACTCCGTCTGTCCCACCGTCAGCTGCTCCACCTCCTGCGTCAGGTCCTCTATGCCCCCTTGTAACTTTACAGTCCCCTTTCTCACCTCCTTTTCCATGTGCTCCTCACAGTGCCTCACCTCCTCGCGCACTCCTCCGACCTCCTCACTCACTCCTCTTCTGATCTCCTCTCCCTCTACCCCATTTTTCACTCCCTCTATCTGATTCTCCTGGGCAGCCATTCTATTTTCTACCCCCATTAACCCATTTTTCACCTCCTTTATCCCGTTGTCTAACCCCTCTCCGGTACCCCTCGCTTCGTCCCTCATTACCCCCAGTTGGCCCTCCAATCGCTCACTCCGAGCCCTCATTCGGTTCGTTATTTCTTCAATTTGGTTTCCCAATCGCTCACCCTGAGCATCCATCCGGTTCCCCAACCGCTCACCCAATCGCTCAATTTGGCTCCCCATACTCATCTGTACAGCTGCCTGTAACTGCGCAATGAGGGCCTGCATGTCAATCGGCTGCATGTTAAAGCCCGCTGATACAGCCGGCTCGGCTACCGCACGCTCGTGCGAGGCGCCTTTTTGCGCGCCCGCTACTTCGTGCGTGACGGCGCTATTTTGCGAACCTGCCGCCCTCACTGCTTCGCTCTCCTCTTGTCCCTCAATTTGGTCCTGGATCGACCCTACCTCACTCTCCTTTACCGGACCCCAGCCGTCTTGATCCGCCATAGCGCGACTTTCAAAACTCGGTTTTTATTTTTTTTATTTTCGTAAAACAAATTGAAATTTCGCCGTTATAATTTCGCGCGGGAAACGCGCTCCGAATCGATTTTCCCTCCCAAAATTTGGGCCTAACTAATTTAGTCCCGGGTTCGAATTCCACTCCTCGACACCAATTGTTACAGATACGACTTTGATGGTATGGTGGGCCGAGCGGGATGGCCGCCGTATCCGTACAAGTTACCCCGATTGCACCCGGGGTTGACTAATCGCGCTATGCTGGCTCAATAAGAAAAAGAAGACACCCGGCTGGATTACAATCACACAATACGACACCAGGGATACGGTTCTCAAAGGTTGTTATTACAATTGCGGAAGGTTTAGATTACAGGGACAAGAGGGAAACATAGGAAGGTGGGCACTTAAACACACTTATATTATCCCCGGACAGACGACAGGTAAACGCGGGACAAGGCTCACTCACACGGGGTTTGATGGCCAGGAAAGCGGGTAGCGATCGCTCCAGGTGCACCTGTGCTCAGGGCAGGATCACGTACGGTGGTGTCCAGAGATGCGTGAAGGTATCACAGCGCTTGTGGGTCGCGACTTTGGTCTCAAGCTGGGGAGGTCGCTCAGCGCTCGGGAGGGTGGCGTCTTTTCCTTCCAAGCTCGGGGCGCATCTCTCGTCACGTCCGGCGCGGGGCCGCGTATATCCGGCGGGGAGTCACGCCCTCGCTCGTTAGCTCCGCCCCATATGGCATCGGCCCATGGCTTCTCATTGGGTGCGGGGGTTACCGGCTCCGCCCTTGACGAGGGGCCGACAGGGAGCCCCCTTCTGGGTAACCCCGTCGAGCACATGTTCAATGGCGGCCAACCGAGCCGGAGTGAGGACGCAAAGCCGCTGTTGTTGTGGTTGTTGTTGGAGCTTGAGATGATGGGAAGAGATGCGGGGAGGTATGGGAAGGTCCTAAACTCCTACTGGTGCCATATCATCACATTCTGGTGCAACGAAGAGTCATAATTAATGGAAACAAGTCCTTAACTGACATAGATTAAGAATAACTAGCAAGATGTCCTATAATTGTCTACGTGTGGTGCGGGGGACCTGGGCACGACATTTAATGGGGGCATGAAGGGGAAGATCGGCTCTAATGGGTGTTGTTTACAGACAATGGGACTAGGGAATGGGGTAAGGGGAGAGTTGGGGAGTATCGGAGAAGATAGGGGAATATTTACAAGCGGATATGGAGGTCAAATTCCATATTCGCAACAATATATATATATATATATATATATATATATATATATATATATATATTTATATATTTATATATTTATATATTTATATATTTATATATTTATATATATATATATATATTTATATATATATATATATATATATATATTTATATATATATATTTATATATATATATATATATATATATATATATATGTGTCTGTATGTATATACAGACTTGGCATTTAATATGGAATATTTTTTTTGTGGGGGTGAACTTACTTTTCAAGATGACTTAGAACCAAAAGTTCATTGGAATTATGTTGAAATTATTCTAGATTTTGTTAATGTGACCTTTAAAAGAAACAAAAATCACATTTGACATTTCGAAGCAAATTAATTGATCCTTGAAAGTGACGTAAACTGATATCGAAATCAATTCACGGACAGTACTGTGTTAAACTTCTGTACGTTTTCCAGAAGTATCTCTTTATTTTGCACATTAGCCAAAAAAAATTTCAACAAAAACAAAAGCTAAATTATGACTGGGATTACGGATAGTAAAATTACAGTTCAGTACTTCGTGTCACCCCCACGAGCATTCAGGAGAGCACGTACACGTCGAGGCATGCTGTTCACGAGATTTGCCAAGGTTTGGACAGGAATCGCTTGCCATGCAGTGACAATAATCTGCTGCAATTCACGCACAGAGGTCGGCTGCTGGTCCAAGTGGTCGATTTGATGAGTTAATTCTGCCCACAAGTTCTCTATCGGATTCATATCCGGGGACATGGCAGGCCACTCCATGTGCTCTACACCACGGTCAGCAAGAAAGTGTTGGATCATGCGAGCACGATGAGGCCGTGCATTGTCATCTTGGAAGACAAAGTTTCCTCGAAAGGCTGCACGAGCAAATGGAAACAATGTTTCTTCCAGAATGACCCTGTACTTGAACTGGTTCAGGTTTCCATTCAGAACAACCAGGTCAGTTTTGCCCCCTGCATGAAAAGCAGCCCAAACGGTCACCCCACCACCTCCAGCTTGGACTCTTGGCACTATACAATCTTCGTTGTGGGCTTCATGCACTTGTCTGCGCACTCGGACGCGGCCATCTTGACGATAGACCAGAAATCTAGACTCGTCACTGAAGGTCACGTGATTCCAGTGTCCTGGCTGCCATTGACGGTGCTCTCTGGCCCACTGCAATCGGCGCTGGCTGTGTTGTCTGGTCAGGCGTGGCTTTCTCAGGGGATGCCTGGCACGATAGCCTGCTTGAACCAGTCGTTGGTTGACTAGCCTTCTGGATACAGGCACATTTGTCAGTTGCTGCCACTCAGCCCTAAGCCGATTAGCTGACTTGGTACGGCCATTGCAGACTAACCGGTGCAGCTGGCGATCATCTCTCCTTGTGGTTCTGTGTGGACGTCCTGGCCTCGGGATTGGAGTAGGGACACCCCTCTGAGCATTTCGTTTCAGGATCTTTGACACCTGACCTTGAGTGATGCCATACTGCCGAGCAATAGCACGCTGTTTCATGCCAGAATTTCGTAAAGCCACCACTCCGTGACAAACAGCATTGTCAAGTTGACGGAACATCTCCAGAGGAAGCGGCAATAACTTTTGTAGATGTGCAGCAGTTGTTTTCCACTAATACAGAACGCAACAACCCTTATATACCCGATTGTGAAGCCAATCGTCAAATGTACCTGTCCTTACATTTTGTCCAGCCACCTGTGATATAATCCTGTTATTGACTTCTTGCTGCGAAAGACAATCAGTGACATGGTTCTTTCAACAAAGACATCACCGAAGGGTAAAAGAAACTCACCAGATTGATATACTGAGTTCAGAAAGTAAACCCAAGTCAAGAAAAAAAAAATTCCATATTAAATGCCAAGTCTGTATAGAAAAGCAAAGGTACCCGTCAATAATGGGGGTTTGTAGATGTCTCACCTGAAATGAGCAAATTTTCTTTTGGAGTATGTATTGGTAGAAACAGGAATTCAATGTAAATATTCAGTGAGCAAATATCGCAATGAGTGCAGCTGGTAACCTCAACAACCTCGTTCCATTCTATCAGCTAAGATTTCCAATCCATGCTTGTTGTACCTCCGAAGTGCTGCTCAGGAGTGAGGGTGATATTATGAAAGCTCAGCTGGGAACGGGTTTATGCATGTTTTGGGCCTACAGCCTGATGGAAGATCACCAAAGTTCTTTCCATACCAACCGACCACCTCCAGGCACCAATCCCTCTCCACATTGTTTCTTCAGCTCCGACTTTCCCCCTCTCTCTATACTGCCCACAGCTTTGCTTTCAGCAATTTCCCACAGCATTTCATTCTGGTTTCCCATTCGATGATCCATAGATCAGTAGTTTCAGCTTCACTTTTCAACATCAGTTTCACTTTGAGATATCAGTTTAGATTCGTCATTGCAACTTGTGATGCGACACGAATAGTGCACAGAAAAGGTCGTCAAAACCGATTTTTGGGGGGAACTTTTTCGAATTTTCTGAGGCGTATAAAGTGTTTAAAGGGTCTAAGTCTCTTAAAACGGCCTAATGGGGTTAAAGGGATGTAAACGGTCCAATGGGTGTAATCTAAGAGGTGTAAAGGGTCTAAAGGAGTCTAAAGGGTGTTAGGGTCTAATGGGGTGTAAAGTGTTTAAAGGATTGATACTGCAGTAAAGAAATTACCTCGTGTTCGTAATTACATTAACTCTGGAGTGCCACTCGGAAATAACGGGCCAAATGACCTCATGACCATTTAAAATCCCTACTCGGGTGCATCATGGTTAAACATCTGACCGTAGAAAGTTTTGTTGTCATTAACCTTGGGAACTAAAAGCAGAAAGGTCACAAACAAATAGCAAAACAACAGCTCACTTTCTCATGAGTGAGGTGGTTGTTGGAGGTTCACACGTTGGTATGTGATGACACACGTTGGTATGTGATGACACACGTTGGTATGTGATCACACACGTTGGTATGTGATGACACACGTTGGTATGTGATGACATGTTGGTATGTGATGATACACATTGGTATGTGATGACACACGCTGGTATGTGATGATACACATTGGTATGTGATGACACACGCTGGTATGTGATGATACACATTGGTATGTGATGATACACATTGGTATGTGATGACACACGATGGTATGTGATGATACACATTGGTATGTGATGACACACGCTGGTATGTGATGACACACGCTGGTATGTGATGACACACGTTAGTATGTGATGACACACGCTGGTATGTGATGACACACGTTGGTATGTGATGACACACGCTGGTATGTGATGACACACGTTGGTATGTGATGACACACGCTGGTATGTGATTACACACGCTGGTATGTGATGACACATGGTGGTATGTGATGACACACGCTGGTATGTGATACACGCTGGTATGTGATGACACACATTGGTATGTCATGACACATGCTGGTATGTGATGACACACGTTGGTATGTGATGACACAAGCTGGTATGTGATGACACACATTGGTATGTCATGACACATGCTGGTATGTGATGATACACGCTGTTATGTGATGACACACGTTGGTATGTGATGACACACGTTGGTATGTGATGACACACACAGGTATGTGATGATACACGCTGGTATGTGATGACACACATTGGTATGTCAAGACACATGCTGGTATGTGATGACACGTTGGTATGTGATGACACACGCTGGTATGTGATGACACACATTGGTATGTCATGACACAAGCTGGAATGTGATGACACACGCTGGTATGTGATGACACACGCACGTTGGTATGTGATGACACACGCTGGTATGTGATGACACACACTGGTATGTCATGACACATGCTGGTATGTGATGATACACGCTGGTATGTGATGACACACGTTGGTATGTGATGACACACGCTGGTATGTGATGATACATGCTGGTATGTGATGACACATGCTGGTATGTGATGACACACGCTGGTATGTGATGACACACGCTGGTATGTGATGACACACGCTGGTATGTGATGACACACGCTGGTATGTGATGACACACGCTGGTATGTGATGACACATGCTGGTATGTGATGATACACGCTGGTATGTGATGACACACGTTGGTATGTGATGACACACGTTGGTATATGGCGGTTTGTCGTTGGTGGTACGTGGTCTGTGCGGTAGGATTTGCATGTATGGATCTAACCTGGTTTATGCTCCACATGTGCTTTAAAGATTCCAAATCTCGTTTTTTTCGCCCATCACATGTATATCATTGAATGTGTGGATGATCTAACTTTAATTTGATGTATTTGTTTAATCTGTACGACTTGTGATTTTCAAACTACAGTCAATGGGAACTTACACCAGCCTTGGTTAAAAACACACCAATTGTCCCAATCACCTGAGATCATCACGACTTTATTAAAATGGATATTTGAAATATGTTTTGTTGTCAGACAATCAGAACACGCTCTTTAAACAACAATATAGGTTTTACGAATCAAAATCATTTGTTTTAAACCACAGGATGTATATTTTGAGTGTATATTTAAAGGGTGAATTTCGTGCCGGTTAACCTTGGGAGCTCAGAGTAGTAGGTTCCGCTTTTAACATTCCGCTTATATATATATGTGATGAATGTGATGAATTGAATTAATTAATTACCTTTAATGGGCTTTAATTTCACTGATCTATCTAATCTTATTCATACACATGGGAACACCGGACAGACACGGCTCTATCTAATCTTATTCATACACATGGGAACACCGGACAGACACGGCTCTATCTAATCTTATTCATTCACATGTGAACACGGGACAGACACGGCTCTATCTAATCTTATTCATTCACATGGGAACATGGGACACACATGGCTCTATCTAATCTTATTCATTCACATGTGAACATGGGACACACATGGCTCTATCTAATCTTATTCAATCACATGTGAACATGGGACACACATGGCTCTATCTAATCTTATTCAATCACATGTGAACATGGGACACACATGGCTCTATCTAATCTTATTCATACACATGGGAACACCGGACAGACACGGCTATATCTAATCTTATTCATTCACATGGGAACACGGGACAGACACGGCTCTATCTAATCTTATTCATTCACATGGGAACATGGGACACACATGGCTCTATCTAATCTTATTCAATCACATGTGAACATGGGACACACATGGCTCTATCTAATCTTATTCAATCACATGTGAACATGGGACACACACGGCTCTATCTAATCTTATTCATACACATGGGAACACCGGACAGACACGGCTATATCTAATCTTATTCATTCACATGGGAACACGGGACAGACACGGCTCTATCTAATCTTATTCATTCACATGGGAACATGGGACACACATGGCTCTATCTAATCTTATTCAATCACATGTGAACATGGGACACACAAGGCTCTATCTAATCTTATTCATACACATGGGAACACCGGACAGACACGGCTATATCTAATCTTATTCATTCACATGGGAACACGGGACAGACACGGCTCTATCTAATCTTATTCATTCACATGGGAACATGGGACACACATGGCTCTATCTAATCTTATTCAATCACATGTGAACATGGGACACACATGGCTCTATCTAATCTTATTCAATCACATGTGAACATGGGACACACATGGCTCTATCTAATCTTATTCAATCATATGTGAACATGGGACACACATGGCTCTATCTAATTGTAATGTATCACGCTGGGAAGACAGTTTGAGTGCACCATCGGTCGTTTATTGCGCAGCCGGGAAAACCACAAGCCCCCAGTGTAAGCCCAGCTTCCTCTGTCAAGCCCTATGCCCCGCCTCTTTTATATCCACCTTCCGGTTAAACCCATGCAATACATAACACGAATCTTGTTCATACACATGTGAACATGGGACAGACACGGCTCTAATCTTATTCATTCACATGTGAACATGGGACACACATGGCTCTATCTAATCTTATTCATTCATATGTGAACATGGGACAGACGTGGCTCTATCTAATCTTGTTCATACACATGTGAACATGGGAGAGACACGGCTCTATCTAATCTTATTCGTGAACATGGGACAGACACGGCTCTATCTAATCTTATTCATTCACATGTGAACACGGGACAGACACGGCTCTATCTAATCTTATTCGTGAACATGGGACAGACACGGCTCTATCTAATCTTATTCATTCACATGTGAACACGGGACAGACACGGCTCTATCTAATCTTATTCATACATATTTGAACATGGGACAGACATGTCTATATCTAATCTTATTCATTCACATGGGACAGACATGTCTATATCTAATATTATTCATTCCCATGTGAACACGGGACAGACACGGCTATATCTAATCTTATTCATTCACATGGGAACACGGGACATACACGGCTCTATCTAATCTTATTCATTCACATGGGAACATGGGACAGACATGTCTATATCTAATCTTATTCATTCACATGTGAACACGGGACAGCCGTGGCTCTATCTAATATTATTCATTCACATGTGAACATGGGACAGACACGGCTCTATCTAATCTTATTCATACATATTTGAACATGGGACAGACATGTCTATATCTAATCTTATTCATTCACATGGGACAGACATGTCTATATCTAATATTATTCATTCACATGTGAACATGGGACAGACACGGCTCTATCTAATCTTATTCATACATATTTGAACATGGGACAGACATGTCTATATCTAATCTTATTCATTCACATGGGACAGACATGTCTATATCTAATATTATTCATTCACATGTGAACATGGGACAGACACGGCTCTATCTAATCTTATTCATACATATTTGAACATGGGACAGACATGTCTATATCTAATCTTATTCATTCACATGGGACAGACATGTCTATATCTAATCTTATTCATTCACATGGGACAGACACGGCACAAGGTTATTTTGACAGATTAGAGAATGTAAGCTGAGCCGTGAGGTAATGATGTATTTTTTTTTCATTCCCTAAAATAACATTAAACTGAAAGGGAAGAAACCCGGGCCAGGTGTGTTCAGTTACTAAGCAGCTCTAGCTCGCATTTGCCAAGCCCGCCATGCCTTATCAAAGGTTTTGAATGCAATGGTTAAGACACTTGGCAAGCACTCCATAAGAAACTTGGTAACTCAACTTGGTAACTTGGTAACCAAAGCCCTTATTCAAGTGGGCGAGTTTAATTTTTAAGTTAAACCACTGATTTAAACCACAGGGGAAACCCATTACACTTGTTTTTTTACCCTTTCAAACAAATAATTTGCGCCTCAAGTTATTTCATGTTAATTCGGTAAAGAAACGGTTTGAATATTTATGCAACAGAGAATCATCTGATTTTTCTCTGTCAATCTAACGTATTGATATTCTACCTGCATTTTCTACCTGTATCACTTTGGAGTAGTTTGTGACGACTCTGTACTGTATATCAAGTTTGATTTGAAAGTATCATGAAATAATCTCAGGTAGCATCAAAATGTGAAAACTTTGGAGGGGAGGAATACTTTTGCAGGCCACTGCATGTAGCCCAGGTTATTTGTACTAGGGCATGCCCGTACTATATCTATATCTAAAATTATATCCCCCCCTCTATTTACATGAAATGGTTTGGTCCATGAAATGTTTTGGTCCATTCGCAACGCCAAAGCGAACGGCGAACGCTTTACATGAAATGGTTTGGTGCATGAAATGTTTTGGTCCATTCGCAACGCCAAAGCGAACGGCGAACGGCTTGCGAGTACAGTGACAATCCCCCCGGGGTTTTTATTAGTTTTAAAACATAGTTTAACGCCAACATAGCGCCAACATAGTTTGCAAACGTGAAATAAATGAATACGCTCTCAAATGTGCCATCCGAGGCAGAGTGTGTCCGCCACGTTCGGCACACGCGATAGCTCGCTGCTCTCTGATTGGTTGAATCGTTTTTTGGACATAGCTCGGTAAGTAATTGTCCGATTAATATGAAACCTTGAAAAGGCACATCCTCGGGTCCCCAGCAATATACCTGGCAAGTTAAAAGTATATCGGACCCGTGGTTGTCGAGAAACAGCGGTCACAGACAAACGTACAAACAAACACACAGAGATTACTGGAATTATAGATAGACTAGGGCATTGCCCGTACTATATCTATATCTAAAATTATATCCCCCCCCTCTATTTACATGAAATGGTTTGGTCCAAAGCGAACGGCTTGCGAGTACGGTGACAATCCCCCCCCTCTATTTACATGCAATGGTTTGGTCCAAAGCGAACGGCTTCCGGAGTTTGGTAAAGAAATCGCCATCGCGTGCACAAACGCGCAGGAAAGCGAATGAATCGCAAATTCGGTTTTATTAGTTTTAAAACATAGTTTAACGCCAACATAGTTTGCAAACGTGAAATAAATGAATACGCTCTCAAATGTGCCATCCGAGGCAGAGTGTGTCCTCCACGTTCGGCACACGCGATCGTTCGCTGCTCTCTGATTGGTTGAATCGTTTTTTGGACATAGCTCGGTAAGTACTTGTCCGATTAATATGAAACCTTGAAAAGGCACATCCTCGGGTCCCCAGCAATATACCTGGCAAGTTAAAAGTATATCGGACCCGTGGTTGTCGAGAAACAGCGGTCACAGACAAACGTACAGACGTACAAACGTACAGACGTACAGAGATTACTGGAATTATAGATAGATTATTTACCGGAGCGATCGCGGCAGCGGTCTGTTGCCTATACATCGCCCAAGTAACGGGATGAGTAATTTGTGTAATAAATGAAGGTTTTGGATGGAATTTTTGTTTCAGCCCGAGTTTTCGAAGCTGATTATAGCGTCAAAATACAGAAGGGTCATCCATCTTAAGCATTAGGTATGTAATCTGGGTTTGCATCGGTCTATCGTCAATACACCGCCCAAATCAAGTGATGAGAAAACACAGAAGGCTCGCCCGTCATTTTGACTGGCTTTTCTGATAGTAATAACAATAATTCATAATAATCTGGGTAAATTATACAAGGACTGTGGACTCCAATGCACTCTTCTCAATGCAAAGCCAATGGTGTGATTCCTGGTGGATTTTTGCTTTTTTTCGTGCATGATTATGATACACCGTGATCTTTCTTCCTGCAGTATTGCAAGACACCGGCCATAAACATCATTGAGGTCTGAGGTCTTCTTCTGGCATTTCTTCCCCGAAAAAAGTGAGGAAGGGAACCTGGTTTTGTGATCTTCAGAACACGAAGGTGAACGGAAAGCCAGCGGTATCTCGGGATCAATGGTCACGAACTTTCGACAACAATCTGGGAAGGCTTCGGTCTTTCTTCACCCTTCCCTTCTTCACTCTTCCCTCGTGCTTTTTTTTTTCTTATCGTTGTCTTTACATACTTGTTGTTAAATCTTCCTTCTGTTTCTACCTTTGCTTCTCTCTACCTTGCCGGTAGACCGGTAGAGGTTGTTGTCTCTTGAGCATCCTTTCATTCACCGTGTCCTTCGGCTGCGAGTCGGGGATATCGGTTTCCAAGTTTCACGTTCGCCATTTTGTTCTGCCGATGAAGCCATCAAGGCCCAAACCGCACCTCCGGGACTGCCGTCGATGTGAAGGTGTGAAAATCCATCCAATCGTTGCACAAAAGCGCCTTTTGGGTGGTGGCCCGTGGTCCTGTCCCGGTGGAAGTGAATGAGTGTGTGGGTTAAGGAGGTGCGCTTGGTTCCATCAAAGATTCGATGGGGTTGGCATGAGGGAAATTAGAAAAATGAAAGACTGTGCATGGATTTAGTGAAGAAGAAGATCTCATTTAATCCGTGACGCCAGCCGAGTCTGGTCGTCCATTTAAGGGCTGCATGAAGTGAACTCAAATTTGTACTGGAACTTAGAGGTTCTCCTACTTCCCCCGATTAATTTTGACATTTGTCAGGCATCAAACTGAGAAACTGAACAAACACTTCACCTGGCCCCCTCAAGACTATTCAAAATGAAGCCTTTTGTATCATGACGTCATAGTTGGAACTGTGCGGTGCGCAAGTCCACGTGACACACGCACCATTTGCTGCTTGGGGATCGCAGCAACAGCTCTTTTTACGCAAATTTCACTCCATTTTTAAACAGCAAAACCTCCGATTCCAATGGACAAGACTGGTGAAGACAAATGCTTGCTCACCAACTGGAGGAGTTAGACCAAAAGGTTAGACAAGCTGACGTAGGCATGCAATTACAGGATCATTGATAGATGACGTCATTCGTGCCTCCTGAGCGATGCATGTCGGGACTGCGGCTCGAGTCTGATAGACAAGGTGATCTGCAGTAGACAAGCTTGGGATAAGTAATGGTCTATATTTGAGTTGTAAGTCGCCTTTGTAAGCAGAACTCTTTTCCTTCCGCAATGTGGAAATGTCCAAATATCCCCGCTGTGGGCTCGAGTCGTTTTGCTCTCACCTGATC
Source organism: Myxine glutinosa (assembly GCF_964187855.1). Classification (NCBI taxonomy): domain Eukaryota; kingdom Metazoa; phylum Chordata; class Myxini; order Myxiniformes; family Myxinidae; genus Myxine; species Myxine glutinosa. Next base: position 116,305,060 of record NC_136265.1, read on the forward strand.
TCATGTTATATGATGCTTACACCGCTAATTGATAAAACCTTGTTGTCTGTACCACCCAAATTGGTATATACATCAACTTGTCCATTTGTCGGTGCCACCCAAATTGGCACATACATCAACTTGTCCATACCACCTAAATTTGCATATACATTGATCAAGTTGTCCAGACACGAAGTTTATTTTGCATAAAACACATGGATTGAGGGGATGGGGGGGGGGGTGGAGCTGGGGGAGGGAGGGGTGGAGTCGGGGGAGTGAGGAGGAGGGTGGGGTTGGGTAAGTGAGGGTTTGGGGTTGGGAGAGTGAGGGGGGAGGAAGGGGTGGAGTTGCGAGAGTAAGAGGGGAGGGAGGAGTTGAGTTGGAGAAGGGGTAGGGTTGGGGAAGGGAGGGGTGGGGTTGGGGAGGAAGGGTTAATTTAGGGGAGGAAGGGTCAATTTGGGGGAGGAAGGGTTAATTTGGGGGAGGAAGGGTTAATTTGGGGGAGAAAGGGTTAATTTGGGGGAGGAAGGGTTAATTTTGGGGAGGAAGGGTTAATTTGGGGGAGGAAGGGTTAATTTGGGGGAGGAAGGGTTAATTTGGGGGAGGAAGGGTTAATTTGGGGGAGGAAGGGTTAATTTGGGGGAGGAAGGGTTAATTTGGGGGAGGAAGGGTTAATTTGGGGGAGGAAGGGTTAATTTGGGGGAGGAAGGGTTAATTTGGGGGAGGAAGGGTTAATTTGGGGGAGGAAGGGTTAATTTGGGGGAGGAAGGGTTAATTTGGGGGAGGAAGGGTTAATTTGGGGGAGGAAGGGTTAATTTGGGGGAGGAAGGGTTAATTTGGGGGAGTGGGGCAATGGGCATCGTTGAATAACAGTGTTTGTGCCTTGTCGTCATTGCTCGATTACATAAATTTGATGATGATCCTTAACTACTTTGTGTACATAATTCTTCTGTCGGATAACCAAAAAGTTAACCCATACCACTTTTATCAGGTTTGCACGGATGCATCAGTTTGCTCTTCCATAAACCGCTGATGACCCGGAGAGGGATGAACTTGCTTATAACCCATGGCATGAAGCAATAACATGTACAAAAGGTCATTGCGTGTCCAAAACTATGTATTCACCTTGATTGCCTGACTGTTCTATTCTTAAATAAATGCCTTTTTTCCTCGAGCAAGAAAGAAAACCAACATTCCAAACGTGTCTGTAACCTTTCTTGAACACAATAAAGTGTTTGCCAAGTTTGGGCAATTTCATGCCAATGACCTTCGGATGTAAAGCACCATTGTTCAATATGAGGGTAGGAACTCAGAATTTGGGTGAAACACCGGCACATGATGGTTGACACCTTTACAGTGCACAGGGAGGTGCCAGTGGAAAGAACAGCCAGCTTAACAACTCCTTACAAAACGAAATGAATGTTCTGTATGAGGTAACACCCTTGTGTGTTTGTAGCACCTGGATGAGACCTTGTGGTCCGATCCAAATTGGTGAGTACTGAAACCAAACTGGAGAACTTGCAAATACGCAGTAGATACAACAAGACCATTTTAACCACCAAACAGAACCTCGCCAGAGTATAAATAAAATACAGCCGATCTGAGATACAGTACAGACACACACACACACACACACACACACACACACACACACACACACATAAACACACACACACACACACACACAAACACACACACACACACAGACACGCACACACACACACACACACACACACACACACACACACACACACACACAATCTCTCCCGTCCCATCATGAACGGGCAAGGATGAAGATAATGATAATAATAAACTACACAATACGTCTGCATTGTATAAGACGATTCACTTAATCGATTGAATATGGCGAGAAAGTTTCATCTCTTGTGTTTGAAGAGTCCAAAATGTCCAAATTACTATTTTCACCCCATTTATTACAAATTGATGACTAACCCCTCACCATTGAGGACAATCCCCTCACCATTGATGGCAAGCTCCTCACCATTCATGGCAAGCCCCTCACCATTGATGACTAACCCCTCACCATTGATGACTAACCCCTCACCATTGATGGCAAGCCCCTCACCATTGACGACTAACCCCTCACCATTGACGGCAAGCCCCTCACCATTGATGGCAAGCCCCTCCCCATTTATGACTAACCCCTCACCATTGATGACTAACCCCTCACCATTGATGGCAAGCCCCTCACCATTGATGACTAACCCCTCACCATTGATGGCAAGCCCCTCACCATTGATGGCAAGCCCCTCACCATTGATGGCAAGCCCCTCACCCTGACCATCGCAGGAGAAGTCATTCGGTCCAGTTCAACGAGCAGCAGAAGCTAATTGTATCGTAACCACATGTAATAGCGTTGAAGGTAACACGTGTGACGAACGAAACGCTTTTCATTCCGAGCACGCTCACATCAACAGATGCTTCTGGTAACCGCCTGGGAATGTCGGGAAGCGATATTATTTTGTGACATATTGCGGATTCACAAATGGAATTTTCACTTGCTCTCAGAATTAATATCGCGAGTAGGTCAACGTGGGCACGTATGGAGGCTTGAGGGGAGTTGAAGATTGATGGAGTCAGCCTTGTGGGATGAAGGACACATCAGGATGTGGGATCTTCCATCATCGGACTACACGACGTAATTCAGAGGACAGGCAAGCACCGCTCTTTGAAGCGGTTAAAAGAACATTTCGTACAACACAACAACATGCGCCTCAGTGCAAAATTTATTACAGACAACATTGGCAACCAGTCAGGTGGACAGGTGGATACAATTAAATCCCCAAACACCCCCTCCCCTACCTCCAAAATACCCCCACACACAACCTCTGCATGGAAAGTTCATCTTTCTATCTCGGATCGTGTACCTGTCCTTGTTCCTGCCCTCAGGCTGTCGAAAACCTGCCTTTGGGTAACATATCCAACACGCTCGAGGAATCTTCAAGGTGATGCCAAGGTGAAACCACTCACCGGTGCATCTAACATCATCAAGTACTAGATATCTATCCTTAAAAACCATGCTACATTTGCTCACCCCGCTTTGGACATATACGCTTGTCAATATCCCCTGCACCTTCAACGCCAGGTTGGCCGTGTCTCAATTGACGTTCATATTTCGGCTTTGCCAATTTAGAGGACAAGCTGTGAGTGCAGAGCCGAGCTCCTGATTGGTCTAACCCACAACAGCTCCAGTCAGGCTCTTGCATACGACTTTGCCAAACTTCGTCAAGAATGGTTTTCCCTGCCACTGGGCCACGCATGCATCCGAGGTGGAAAAGTCAGCCTAAGAGGAAAGGGGGAGAAGAAGCATCAACGTTATCGTCCATGATAACAAGCAATGAGTTAAATACCTGAACCACCTTTAGAGGCCATTTTTCCCCGTAGAGCGGGGGTTGGCCTTTTTCAGGCACCGTGGTCCCCTTTTTTGAAGCAATGTTTTATGGCCGGATGCCCTTCCTGCCGCCAACCCTGTTAGTCGCCTCTTGCGAAACACAGGGAATTACCAGCAAGCTGGTACTCAATTTGCCGACCTCGGAAGGATGACAGGCTGAGTCAACCCCCCTGGTGTTAATTCAGCGATCGACCGGGATTCGAACCCAGGATCCTAGGATCCCAAGCTGGCACCCTAACCGCTGGGGACACCAGGCTCCTGTTCGTGTTAAACTGCTTGTGAGAGAGCATCCGCCAAACTGATTTATTGAGAGCTCCAGAGACAGACAGAGAGAGAGCGAGCCAGAGAGACAGAGAGCGAGAGAGAGAGAGACAGACAGAGAGAGACAGACAGAGAGAGAGCGAGAGAGAGACAGAGAGAGAGAGAGAGAGAGTCCATTGTGGAACAAAGGCCCACCTGCAGTATTTCAAGAAACTTCTTTTTCGGTTTGAGCTCTGCATCTGGTTCCCCTTCACCGTATCCGTCGACGTAGACCCGATCCCCAGGTGCCGAACCCTCAGGGGGATCAAGCAATTCAATGACCTTGCCCTGTCCCTCACCCCTGCACAAAATATTTGAACAGTGCAATCAAAGACAAAGGAATGGATCTCTGGTCTCCATTGGGGATGTATCGGCACTACCATATCGGAGATGCCATGGGAACCAAACACACAAGGAGAAGATCATGAATGGGGGAGTGGGAAGGAGAGCACAGAGGGGGTGGACAAACAGCTGAAGCCGAGGAAACAGATCTCACTTGGATGCACAGAGTAGCATAGCCTGGGATTCCAAACCGCAAATCTTTCTAGGCCGAATGTTGCAGAGCACAACAGCATGACGACCTGGCAGCATTTCAGTCGAGATGTATCCAGCGATGGCGCTCTGCACAACACGTGGCGTGGCCTCTCCGACATCGACGTCGATCACCAACAGGCTGTCCGCCTCTGGGTGCTAGAAGGAGGTGACACACACAGACCAACGGGAGGCCAATTGGAACACGTGAAAAAATGACGAATCCCAATGAGGCAGAGAAAGCGTTAACGATAAAATTTCCGCCATTTTGATCACTGGTTCCTCAGCATGACCAGTAAGATTGCTCAAAGTAATTGCACTTTGCACAAGTCCAATCATGAAGCGACACATAATATTGAACTTTGCAATACTCAAACAGCCACGTGTAACAAATTATGGGATGGGAGGGGGAAAAGGGGCACACGTGATGAACATACACCATCCAGAAACACTGCTCCGAGTATAAACCATGACGGCTTCCAGCACAGAAACTCATCCACACAACGTTATGGATACAACGATGACCAAACGCAGGTGGTGCTGCTGACATTTTTGGCCGTCTTGATCTGGCCTATACGAAGGTCCAGCTGTGATGGCAGAACCTTGTTATTTCCCGGCACCGATGCTGCAGCCTTGCATCCTTTGGATGGTACTTCTGAGAAGGCACGAGCGAAACGTCCGTCAAGTCATCGCCAAAGACACGAGCGCAGACATGGAGCTAGGTGACGAGTGCACGGGCCGACGTCGTGGCCCGGGGTCTGTGCGACACTCACTTTTGTTGGCCACCGTGGGGTAAGCAGTAGTTATGAGTTGCTGCATTTCCGGGCTTTCAAAGGCCTTCCGAATGGGCTCCAGCAGAGAATTGAGGGTTTTCTCCACAGATTGCTTCAGATCTCCGGGGTGGACAAGCTGATGGATAAATGAACAAAGACCAGCCCCAACAACAGGAAACTTGGAACAAAACAACAAATCATTATTCACCCAGAAGGTCACTGTCAAAGTGCAAGCTTCACTCTGGTGTAAATCTAAGGCCAAAAGGCAGTTACCTTTTCACATTCCACATCGAAAGAGTCCTTTTAATCAGATTCCACTCTAACACGTTCAATCTACGCTCTCCTTCCAGGCATACCGTATCGCCTTGGCTTTTCCCTTTGCTGGGCCCAGTAGCGCTGTCAGTTCTACCAATGTCATCGATATATCCTCATTAGCTTAGTCGCAAATGGCGCTCTTCTGACGGGCGTTCTGGCCGAGAGCTCTTCGGACTTCACTGAAACCCACGCTTTGGCGTGGGGACGCATCATCGTCACTGGGAGATGTGTGCACCATAATTACCACCCCAAGCACCCCGATGAGATCTCACAACTCAGATAGAAAATCAAATGGTGACGTCATGGATCCAGCCGTTTGGAATCAAAATGTAGTCACGTGAAAAAGTAAGTACACCCCATGTAAAGTTTTGACTTTTTCAACATATTTCAACATACAGCTATTTGATCTTCATTTCAACAATATTGAGAGATAAAGGTGATATAATATAACAAATATCATGAAACATTTACATTTTGTAGTCCATTGTATAATTTAAATACCGTAAACATAAATGCAAATTTCGCATGTGGAAAAAGTAAGTACACCCCTACATTTATCACTACTTCAAATACCTAAAATTAGAATCAGGTGCACCAGCTCAGGTGCAAATGATTAGAACATCGTTAGAGAGGATCTTGGAGGAACCTGTCTTATTTAAACCTCAGACATTTAGTTTGCGCTTTGTTGTTGAAGTGTGCGGCGTCACTATTCCTAGATCAAAAGAGCTCTCTGAGGCCTTCAGAAAGAAGGTTATAGATGCTTACGACTCTGGGAAGGGATTTAAAAAGATCTCCAAACAATTTGAAATCAATCATTCGACTGTCCGGAAGATCATCTACAAGTGGAGAAGATTCCAAACAACTGCCAACTTGTTCAGGCCAGGCCGCCCCCAGCAAGTTCAGCCCGAGAGCAGACCGCAAGATGCTGAAAGAAGTCTCTAAGAACCCCAGAATGTTATCACGGGACGTACAGGTAGCTCTTGCCACTGTTGATGTCAAAGTGCACGAGTCTACCATTAGAAAGAGGCTGCACAAATTTGATCTACATGGGAGGTGTGCCAGGAGGAAACCTTTGCTGTCCAGAAAGAACATCAGGGCAAGACTAAAGTTTGCCAATGAACACCTCGGCAAAGACCAGCACTTCTGGAACAATGTGCTCTGGACAGATGAGTCAAAGGTAGAGCTATTTGGCCACAGTACCAGAAGACATGTTTGGCGAAAACCAAAGACAGCATTTGACCACAAGAACCTGATACCAACTGTAAAGCATGGTGGTGGAAATATTATGGTTTGGGGCAGCTTTGCTGCATCACGGCCTGGGCATCTGACCATCATATAATCCACTATGAATTCTTCATTGTACCAGAGGGTGCTTGAGGATAATGTGAGGCCATCTGTCGGAAAGTTGAAGCTCAACCGAAGGTGGACCTTGCAACATGACAATGACCCTAACCATACCGGTAAATCCACCAAGGAATGGCTGAAAAGAAAGAAATGGAGGGTTCTGGAATGGCCAAGTCAAAGCCCGGATCTAAATCCCATCGAGATGTTGTGGGGGGATTTGAAACGAGCTGTGCATGCAAGAAACCCCTCAAACATCGCACAGCTGAAAGAATTCTGCATGGAGGAGTGGGCAAAAATTTCTCCCAGTCGATGTCAGAGACTGGTAGACAGTTATAAGAAACGCCGACTTGAGGTTGTTTCTGCCAAACGGGGCAATACCACCTATTAGAGCCAAGGGTGTACTTACTTTTTCCACATGCGAAATTTGCATTTATGTTTATTTAAATTATACAATGGACTATAAAATGTAAATGTTTCATAATATTTGTTATATTATATCACCTTTATCTATCAATATTGTTGAAATGAAGATCAAATAGCTGTATGTTGAAATATGTTGAAAAAGTCAAAACTTTACATGTGGTGTACTTACTTTTTCACGTGACTGTATCCCAAATGATTTTCTTCTTCCCAGATCTCCAAACATGTTTCTTCTGTGCAGAAATGCTGCTGAGATTGGAAAATTAATAGATCTGCCAGTTGGCAGAAGTCTGGCGCGGGTACATTTGATCGGCACAATTGCATCAAGAATAGAAGGGGAGAATCACGACAAATGAAGAAGCAAGAAAAAGATTTCATGGGCTCATGCACCTGCAGAACGCGAATTGATAACATTGATAAACGGTGACGTTCCGCTCACCTCGTTAGCAAAATCGTCTTCCAACACTTGGTATTTAGAGTATTCTTTCCTCCCTCCCCATTTCTCCTCCCGCTCGATCACGAACACTGCGGGAGGCACAACAGCCGGATCACGAAGTTGCTCGGATCCGGGCGGATGACCCGGCAACCCCTACCGAGCGTCGGTGATCCACCAGGTACCGTTTACGGAGGCATTTCACCGTTCGCTCTCACCTAATGCTACGGACGGCCACCTGCGGACCGTGGCAGGGCGAGTCGGTGACCACAGAGAATTGCACACGACTTGATTTGCCAATTTAATTTCTGTTTTCAAACACCCATCGGTGCCGTGTAAAGTGTGTGCACATCCAGGTACCCTGGGTTAGATGCGCTACAGCACACAAGAACGAGCAAAAGGAGACAATACAACAACACAACAACAACAACAACATGCATTTTAAGGCCATTTTCCCTGCTAGAGCGGGGGTTAGCCTTACGGTCCCCATGACAATCTTCTCCATTTTGCCCTATTTTCTGCATCTCCCCTTGTTAATCCCCTTGCCCGCATTTCTTCTTCCACCATCTTTAGCCAAGTCTTTCTCGGTCTTCCCTGTCGTCTACTTCCTTCTACATTCATTTCCATCACTCTTCTGAACCAGTCACTTTCATCCTTCCTCAACACATGACCAAACCATCTCAACCTGTTCCTCTTCCCAGCATCCATCACAGGCTCTATTCCCATCATCTTTCGCAATTCATCATTTGTCTTCCTCTCTCTCAACGATACTCCACACATCCACCGAACCATTCGCATTTCCACCCTTTCCAGCCTTCGTTGCTGCTCTACGTTCATTGCATCAATCACCATGTCTCGCTCCCATGTCTCGCTCCCATAAATCATAACACTTCTCACACATGCAGCATACACCTTTCCCTTCAGCTTCAACGACACTCCCCTCCTCGTCAGCATGCCACTCAGTTCCCGAAACTTCTTCCATGCACATCTCCCTCCAGCAACCGTTGCCGAGTCTGATCCACCTTCTCCATTCAGCATGTCTCCGAGGTAGCAAAAGGTAGCAATGTCAAAAGGAGACAATGAACCACTCAAAGCGAGGTACGCGGCAACAGCGGATCAAGATCTATCTTGGACCATCGCTAGGATGCTCAGGATCTCGGTGAGAAAAAACAAAACAAAAAAAAAACACCTTGCGAGGCCATTTTGTCCATTGGCCTTTATCGGGCACCATGGTCCCCTTTTTGAAGCAATGTTTTATAGCCGGATGCCCTTCCTGCCGCCAACCCTGTTAGTCCCTTTTGCGACACACAAGGAATTACCAGTGAACTGGTACTCAATTTGCCGACCTCAGAAGGATGACAGGCTGAGTCAGCCCCTCCCCCCTCACCCCCCCTCCTGCCCCCCAGCGTTAATTCAGCGATCGCCCGGGATTCAAACCCAGGATCCTAGGATCCCAAGCCGGCACCCTAGCCGCTAAGCCAACACCAGGTGAGAATGGGCCCTTTAAAATTAAACATCCATGTTCGATAAACAACAGTGGTAAAGCATTATTATTAAAAGATAACTTTACTTCAAGATGTACAGGACAAAGGGTAAGTGAGATGTGCCATCGTTGGGTGGGTAATTATTATTAAATGATAACTTTACTTCAAGATGTACAGGACAAAGGGTAAGTGAGATGTGCCATCGTTGGGTGGGTAATTATTATTAAAAGATAACTTTACTTCAAGATGTTCAGGACAAAGGGTAAGCGAGATGTGCCATCGTTGGGTGGGTAATTATTATTAAATGATAACTTTACTTCAATATGTACAGGACAAAGGGTAAGTGAGATGTGCCATCGTTGGGTGGGTAATTATTTCTAAATGATAACTTTACTTCAAGATGTACAGGACAAAGGGTAAGTGAGATGTGCCATCGTTGGATGGGTAATTATTATTAAAAGATAACTTTATTTCAAGATGTACAGGACAAAGGGTAAGTGAGATGTGCCATCGTTGGGTGGGTAATTATTATTAAATGATAACTTTACTTCAAGTTGTAAAGGACAAAGGGTAAGTGAGATGTGCCATCGTTGGGTGAGTAATTATTATTAAATGGTAACTTCACTTCAAGTTGTAAAGGACAAAGGGTAAGTGAGATGTGCCATCGTTGGGTGAGTAATTATTATTAAATGGTAACTTCACTTCAAGTTGTAAAGGACAACGGGTAAGTGAGATGTGCCATCGCTGGGTGAGTAATTATTATTAAATGGTAACTTCACTTCAAGTTGTAAAGGACAAAGGGTAAGTGAGATGTGCCATCGTTGGGTGAGTAATTATTATTAAATGATAACTTCACTTCAAGTTGTAAAGGACAAAGGGTAAGTGAGATGTGCCATCGTTGGGTGAGTAATTATTATTAAATGGTAACTTCACTTCAAGTTGTAAAGGACAAAGGGTAAGTGAGATGTGCCATCGTTGGGTGAGTAATTATTATTAAATGATGACTTTACTTCAATATGTACAGGACAAAGGGTAAGTGAGATGTGCCATCGTTGGATTGGTAATTATTATTAAATGATAACTTTACTTCAAGTTGTAAAGGACAAAGGGTAAGTGAGATGTGCCATCGTTGGGTGAGTAATTATTATTAAACGAGTGGGGTCACCCGTGGGAATCCCACGGGCATGGACGTGTGTGACATTTCGACATATTGAGTTAGATGCTGCACCTGTTTCACAATAACACACACACACACACCTCGTTTTTTCATTTCTGTATCTCACAATTCGGTCTCTCTCTTATTCACACACACACACACACACACACACACACACACACACACACACACACACACACACACACACACACACACACACACACACACACACACACATATACACATACACACACACATATATACACACACACGCAAACACACATACACATACACACACATACACACACACATGCACGCACACGTACACCGACACATGCATATACACATACACACATATACACATATGGATACACACACATGCACACACATACACATATACACACACAGACACATACACATATACACATACACACACACATACATACACACACACACACGTACACACACATGTACACCCACACACATGCACACACATATATACACATACAGACACACACATATATACACATACACACATATATATATATACACACACATACACATGTGTACACACACATGTACACCGACACACATGCACACACATACACATATACACACACATATATATACACATACACACATGTACACCCACACACACACATACATACACACACACACACACACACACACATATACACACACACACACATATACACATACAGACACACACACAGACATATATATATATACACATACACATATATGCACGCACACACGCACACACACACACACACACACACATGCACGCGCATGCACACACACACACGCACACACACACACACACACGTCCCACATGTATATATCCCACATCCCACATCCCAATACATGTTTAAAGTGTACGTGCCCTTCCCCCCTCCCCCGCCCGGCAACGCTGAGTACTTCTGCTAGTAACTAATGAAATAAAAACGAAGAAATATCTCTGGGTAATTTCCTGAAACTCGGTGAAATTCGCTCGGTGTATCGGTGAAATATTTTATTTGGGCGGTGTATAATTGCTTCGACCGAAATATCTCTTAGCAATTTCCCGTCTGTGTTTCATGTCCATGCACACGTGAAATGGAGTTTGTTTTTGCACACGTGAAATGAACATGTGAACCTTTACTTCCGGATAATAATGTTGAATGAAATAAAAACGAAGAAATATAGTGGGGTCACCCGTGGGACATTTCGACATATTGAGTTAGATGCTGCACATTCAAAATGGTTACTGGCAATTCATCAGATCCAGAAATGGTGTAATGAACACAATTTATTTATTTCACATAATATGTGACCCCTCACTCCTCTCCACCTGACACTCTCCTCTCTCCACCTGACACTCTCCTCTCTCCACCTGACACTCTCCTCTCTCCACCTAGCACTCCTCTCCTCTCCAATCCCTCACATTCCTCTCCTCTCCAATCCCTCACACTCCTCTCCTCTCCAATCGCTCCTCACTCGCCTCTCCAATCGCTCCTCACTCGCCTCTCCAATCGCTCCTCACTCGCCTCTCCAATCGCTCATCACTCGCCTCTCCAATCGCTCCTCACTCGCCCCTCCAATCGCTCCTCACTCGCCCCTCCAATCGCTCCTCACTCGCCCCTCCAATCGCTCCTCACTCGCCTCTCCAATCGCTCCTCACTCGCCTCTCCAATCGCTCCTCACTCGCCTCTCCAATCGCTCCTCACTCGCCTCTCCAATCGCTCCTCACTCGCCTCTCCAATCGCTCCTCACTCGCCTCTCCAATCGCTCCTCACTCGCCTCTCCAATCGCTCCTCACTCGCCTCTCCAATCGCTCCTCACTCGCCTCTCCAATCGCTCCTCACTCGCCTCTCCAATCGCTCCTCACTCGCCTCTCCAATCGCTCCTCACTCGCCTCTCCAATCGCTCCTCACTCGCCTCTCCAATCGGCTTTCCCCGTCTCGTTCTTTTTCTTGCTCCAAATCGGCCCGTCTCACCCGTCGGCCCGTCTTGCCCGTCGGCCCGTCTCGCCCGTCGGAATCGGAAATCGGGCCGTCTTGCTTTCTTGCTTGCGCGTAAATAAATTGTGTTCATTACACCATTTCTGGATCTGATGACTTGCCAGTAACCATTTTGTAAAAATGAATGTGCAGCATCTAACTCAATATGTCGAAATGTCACACACGTCCATGCCCGTGGGATTCCCACGGGTGACCCCGCCAGTTTGCATTGACGTTTGTCGCCGGACTCGTTCGCCCGTCTCATTCGCTTTCTTGCTACATCCTGTTCAAGTCTGCGTTCTTCATCGATCATCTCATTCATTTTGGAAATATGTTTCCACGCAGCGCATGAATTGTCACGATCCTCAAGAGGAAGTGTCTCGTAATCATCAAATGATAAATGGCAAGTAAATTATATTGTGGAAAATTAAAGATTTCAAATAAACCTATTTAAAGTGTATGCGCACATAACTAATAAAAAAAACGAAGAAATATCTCTCGGTAATTTCCTGAAACATATTTTACTTCCGGATAAGAATGTTGAATGAAATAAAAACGAAGAAATATATGGCGGCATCATTGTTGACGTTTTTGTGACGACTGTCATCAAACGAAAAAGTAATATATCTTAACGGAAAAGCAAAAGCGAATTTTTAGTATATACTGACACGTTGCCGTCGGTGTCATGTTGGGCGGTGTATGATACACCATGACGCGATTTAAAAAAATATATCTCTGCATTTTCCCGCATGTGTGGAATGTTCTCAATTATTGCTGACACCGAGTCTGAAACCATCGATAAAAATGAAATCATATGGTGAGTTAGATTGGAGATAAAGGCGTGAGAGAGACTCAATGGCCTTGAAGTTACAGGCGTTTGAGAATTCATTTCGTTCTATAAACGGCAACTTTCATCGGATTTTCTTCCCGTTTTTTTTCAACCGAGTCTAAAACTATGTTAGCGACTGTGAAAAATGAAATGATATATCGAATTTGATTTGAAATAAAACTGGGAGAGAGAGCAAGACAACACGGGCCTACAAAACAGGCCTCAAAGCTATGCGAGTTAATAAAATGGTGGATATTTGTTTATAATTATATGAAGCCACTCCCAGAATGGGTGGAGCTATGGGTGGAGCTACTCTGCAAACCGAGTAAGCCACACCCCGGACAGACAGAATCATCTACGGCTATTATAATATAGATGATAACTTTACTTCAATATGTACAGGACAAAGGGTAAGTGAGATGTGCCATTGTTGGGTGGGTAATTATTATTAAATGGTAACTTCACTTCAAGTTGTAAAGGACAAAGGGTAAGTGAGGCTCAATCATTCAAATTAATACTACATTGAAGCCCCCAATCCTAGTACCCCTTCCTTTCCCCCACAACAGATGATTTATTCCATGGGTTTTTTTAAACACATCATGGAGTTCTGGGCCACAACGTCATTGAAAATGAAAACGTTCAGAAATTCAGCGAAGAAACAAACAAAGTACTGAAACGTGGACACGTCGGTCGTCGTCGGACACCTTTATGCAAACTCGGAGGAGCAATGGTCGCCTAGAAATGGACAAATTAACGCAACCCGTGGAATTTGAAGCCAGGGGTCACGAGGCGATTGCCCGGAACGGCACGCTCGAGCTAATAGGATCGCCGCTTTGATCTCCGACCCAAAAGGTGGTGCCTCTGGAATTCAGCACCACAGGTCCACACCACCGGCACCAGCAGGGGATCCAAATTAAATGCAGCCATTGAAAGTTGGAAGAACGCCAGAAGAATTCAACCAATGGACACTCCAATTAAAACTTGCAGGAGCTGGACGACTTCTCATAGACTCATCGGGGAAGGAAGCTTGGCTGAGACCTATAATCTCCCAAACCATTCATGGGGTGGTAATGGCCCGACTGGTGTATTATCATTTTATTCGGGACAACAGGATTCCCGTGGGAAATGATAGGGCGAGACAATAAAAATCTGAGAATTCCAATCTCCGCCACAGCTCCCTTCGTCCACCCAACACGATGCACCGTTTGAATACAAATGTCGGCCGGTCGTACCAGACGTTCGGTTCAGGCCGCACCACGTGGCCTTCACGGAGATGGCACGGGCATGTGGAAAGCGGCACGGCGAGAGCCAAGACGATGTGCCCACGGGGACAGAAGCCATCATCAAATGGCAAACATGATTCTGGACGGACCACACGGAGCAATACACGGCTCGTGGAGCACGACCCCGAGGCCCACCCTCGGAGCAATACACGGCTCGTGGAGCACGACCCTGAGACCCACCCACAGAGCAATACACGGCTCGTGTAGCAAGACCATGAGGCCCACCCACGGAGCAATACACGGCTCGTGGAGCACGACCCTGAGGCCCACCCACGGAGCAATACACGGCTCGTGGAGCACGACCCTGCGGCCCACCCACGGAGCAATACACGGCTCGTGGATCACGACCCTGCGGCCCACCCATGGAGCAATACACAGCTTGTGGGGCACGACCCTGAGACCCACCCACGGAGCAATACACGGCTCGTGGGGCACGACCCTGCGGCCCACCCACGGAGCAATACACGGCTCGTGGAGCACAACCTTGAGGCCCACCCACGGAGCAATACACGGCTTGTGGAGCAAGACCATGAGGCCCACCCACGGAGCAATACGCTGCTCGTGGAGCACGACCCTTAGACCCACCCACCCACGGAGCAATACACGGCTCATGTAGCAATACCCTGCGGCCCACCCACGGAGCAATACATGGCTTGTGGAGCACGACCCTGAGACCCACCCATGGAGCAATACACGGCTCGTGGGGCACGACCCTGAGACCCACCCACGGAGCAATACACGGCTCGTGGGGCACGACCCTGAGACCCACCAACGGAGCAATACACGGCTCGTGTAGCAATACCCTGAGACCCACCAACGGAGCAATACAACACGGTAGGGTGCATCAAACGCCCAACTATTTTAAAAAAGATGTTGGATTGATCTGTCCCAAATTTTATTTTGTTCCAATCATAAAATAAAGTTGCTATGCAAAATTTGGTAAGGTTTGGACATCATCTTCTGGGTCCACCTCACCATTTCATATTTTGAGTCGGTGGTATCAGAGTTGGAAATTTGACACGCAGCTGTTTTGAGGCCCATAAATAAAAATGAAAGGATTGACTGATTGCTACATATAATAACTCTTTGTAAAGGTATTATTGTGCTCTGTAGCAATATATCATCATCATAGGGATAGGGATACAATTCATTTATATACAAATTGTCAAAATAATGATTTTTTTCAAAATATGGATATAAAGCTAAATGAAGAGTATTTTATAAAATATAATATATAAATTAAAGAATATCCTGAATGTTGTAGTCATCTTGTCTTTACAGAGATCTTTTAACTAGACAAGATGATTAAAACAATTATTAGGCTATGCTCTAATAAAATTGGATAATTGATTTATTTGTTGTACATAATTATGAAATGACATTATTGTTACTAATACTACCTTTTTCTTTCAGATAAAACAATGGATGGCACAGTAAAGAAAGCATCTGTTGCAACAAGAGAGTCCACCAAGGTGTTTGGTCTTGGAAGTGCCATAACTGAACAAGATTCCCAGATCAATGGCACCAGACTTCCAACTTGTTTACAAGTACTACGTTGTTTCATGTGGCACACGGAAGATGGCAAACTTGAACGACGCTCTCGGTGGGAATCAGCAAAGCTTGTACTGCAGAAAGTGACACCATTTTATGGCAAGGCTAATATTCCTATCATCTCTGAACGCAAGACTATTGAGAAAATTATCAAACTTGCAGATAATAATTCCAAGCTTAGATCAATCCCTATCAACTGAAGAACAACTCCAGCAAGCATCACAAAGGTGAATCAAATGGAGATGAAATTTATGGAGACATTTCCCTTGTGGCCCAATGATGCTAGTTCTCACATCAAGAATCCTGAAGACTTAGCATTCCTGGAATCTATGAAGACAGATCGCTGTGCAACATTTGGCTGCCAAGATAAACTGTTGGCAGATAAGATGCAGCGTAAAGTGAACCGCGAGGAAAAAGAATCAGAGAGGCGAGCAAGTATGGAGCTGGAGGTCAACATAAATACTACAACCACTGTGTATAATATTAGTGACAGTGATGAAGAAGTAACTCTTGGACCTTCAACAAGCACACCAACAACCTCAAGAAGTCATCATCGTTTAGTTAGACCTGGCACATCAGTTTTCATTCCACATGACATCCTGAAGAGGCCCAGTCTTGTTTCACTGGCAACAAGGATGAAGATGACACCAACCCAACAGGCTGCTTTCACAGAAGCTCTTATTGAACAAACAGGAGGGGATGTAGCGAAGGTGTCAACATCATATGCTACAGCAGATAAATCAAGACGCAAAATTGGACAGCATATTGCTACTACCTGTAAGGACAAATGGATACCTCCGAAGCTTGCTACGTTGCACTGGGACTCAAAGCTGCTTCCATGCTTAACTAACCAAAACACTTTTGAAGAACGCCTGGCTGTGCTTTTGGGTTCTCAAACTGATATGAAGCTGCTGGGTGTTCCATCCTACAAGCCTGGAACAGACCGTAAATCTGGAGATATAATTGCTCAGCTGACTAATAACCGACTTGAATCATGGAACTGCCAAGAGAATGTTGTCAACTTGACATTTGACACAACTGCATCTAACACCAGCCACATCAGTGCAGCTTGTGTAACAATTCAACAACGGCTTAACAAAGCTCTTCTGTGGTCAGGCTGCAGACACCACATTGGTGAAGTCATTCTTACGCACATTTTTACTGATCTTAAAGTTGAAGCATCTAAGTCACCAGATATCTTCCTCTTCTCAAGGTTTCGCAAGAACTTTGAAATGTTTCCACACACATTCAATGAACCACTTTCACGATTTGATCCATCTCAACTAAATGAAGCAGCAACAAGTTTGACAAGTGACTGGCAAAATAATGTTCTCAGACTCTGTCACACCGAGCAATCTCTAAGACGTGATGATTATTTGGAATTTGTTGATCTGTGTACTGTATTCCTTGATGGTGAAGTAGCTGAACATCAAATAACCTTCAAGCGTCCTGGTGCACTGCATAAAGCCAGATGGATGGCGAAGCTCCTCTACTCAATCAAATTATGTCTCTTCGAAAAACAAATCGCTGATCTTCCAGCAGGTACAATTACCACAGAAAAACAAGTGCCAAAGATCAGCGAATTTGTCACGTTTGTCACTCTAGTATACAGCTCCTGGTGGATGACATGTACCTCTGTCACCGATGCCCCATGGAATGACCTGCAGCTCATCTCCAAACTGAAACAGTATGAAGCTGTCAATGCTGGAATCTCAAGAAATGCCCTGAAAGCCTTCAAACGACATCTCTGGTACCTCACAGAAGAGATGGTTCCACTTGCTCTCTTCAGCTCAGTTGTTCCTCATGACCATCGCCGTGCTCTGGCAGACAGACTTCTGGAGGTTCAGCCAGATTTTCCAGTAACCAACCCACAAGGACGGTTTGGTACTGGGTTTGGAAAGCCCAGATTTCCTGATGACTTGACTGAGAAGACCACTCTGGCTGATTTTGTTGGACCAGATTCATGGTACCTATTTCATCATCTGAAGCTTGACTGGGCATTTCTAGTTACCGATGTTCAAGAATGGACTAACTCTGCAGCCTACCAGACATCATGGACTAATGTTGAAGCCTTGAATGTGGTGAATGACTCTGCAGAAAGGGGAGTTAAGCTTAGCTCTGACTTCCTTTCAGCAGCCAGAAGTGAAGACCACTACCAAAATGTGCTACAAGTTGTTGAGCACAACCGTAAGGAGAAACCGAATCTTCGAAAGCGAGCAGCTCAAGGCTAAACTGTCAGAAATATCCATGAAAACTACAGTATCTTTGTTTTGTTTCTATTTTCATGTTCATCCATAGTCAGATGTACTCGTATTAAGATGATAAATGCTAAGATTGTGTATATATGATTCTACTGTAATAAAAATTATATCATTCTGGTATCTATAATACATATGATTATACCAATAAAATCATGATTTTGACTATTTGTGTATAAGTGAATTATATCCCTATCCCTATGATGATTATATATTGCTACAGAGCACAATAATACCTTTCCAAAGAGCTATTGTATGTAGCAATCGGTCAATCCTTTCATTTTTATTTATGGGCCTCAAAACAGCTGCGTGTCAAATTTCTGACTCTGATACTACCGACTCAAAATCCAATTTGCTGAGGTGGACCCAGAAGATGATATCAAAACCTTACCAAATTTTGCATAGGAACTTTATTTTATGACTGGAACAAAATAAAATTGGGGACAGATTGTTTTCTTGACATAGGGGCGTTTGATGCACCCTAATACACGGCTCCTGGAGCACGACCCTGAGACCCACTCACGGAGCAATACACGGCTCGTGTAGCAATACCCTGAGACCCACCCACGGAGCAATACACGGCTCGTGGAGCACGACCCTGAGACCCACCCACGGAGCAATACACGGCTCGTGGAGCACGACCCTGAGACCCACCCACGGAGCAATACACGGCTCCTGGAGCACGACCCTGAGACCCACCAACGAAGCAATACACGGCTCGTGTAGCAATACCCTGAGACCCACCCACGGAGCAATACACGGCTCGTGGAGCACGACCCTGAGACCCACCCACGGAGCAATACACGGCTCATGGAGCACGACCCTGAGACCCACCCACGGAGCAATACACGGCTCGTGGAGCACGACCCTGAGACCCACCAACGGAGCAATGCACGGCTCGTGGAGCACGACGCTGAGACCTACCCACGGAGCAATACACGGCTCGTGAACCAAGACCCTGAGACCCACCCACGGAGCAATACACGGCTCGTGAACCAAGACCCTGAGACCTACCCACGGAGCAATACACGGCTTGTGGAGCACGACCCTGAGACCCACCCACGGAGCAATACACGGCTCGTGGAGCACGACCCTGAGACCCACCCACGGAGCAATACACGGCTCGTGGAGCATGACCCTGAGACCCACCCACGGGGCAATACACGGCTCGTGGAGCACGACCCTGAGACCCACCCACAGAGCAATACACGGCTCGTGTAGCAATACCCTGAGGCCCACCCACGGAGCAATACACGGCTCGTGGAGCACGACCCTGAGACCCACCCACGGAGCAATACACGGCTTGTGGGGCACGACCCTGAGACCCACCACGGAGCAATACATGGCTCGTGGAGCACGACCCTTAGACCCACCCACCCACGGAGCAATACACGGCTCGTGGAGCACGACCCTGAGACACACTCACGGAGCAATACACGGCTCGTGTAGCACGACCCTGAGACCCACCCACGGAGCAATACACGGCTCGTGGAGCACGACCCTGAGACCCACCCACGGAGCAATACACGGCTCGTGGAGCACGACCCTGACACCCACCCTTACCTGCTCAGGCTTTAGAGCAATGCCGACTGTATGTATTTACAACACTTGGCTTGTATTCTCTCCGCAGCATGAGCATCCACATCTGAATTAGATGATAACTAGTCATTTTAGATACTAGTTATCAAGTTGATTTAGATGCCATTTACCAACTTGATTAAGATGCCATTTACCAAGTTGATTTAGATGCCATTTACCAAGTTGATTAAGATGCGTTTTTTTTTGTTTGTTTTTTTGTATACAGAGTCGAGGCTCCTGAAAGAGCTAACATTTATCAAACAAACAAATCAAACAAGCAAACAAAGTATATAAAAAGGGGAGCGGTCGACAAGATGGGGAGAGAAGGGGAGGAAGCACACAAACACAACATTTGAGAGCAGGGACATCGGGAGATGTGTGGGAGGGAGAGGGCCTGGGGGGGGGGGGGCAGGATAGGTATAAAACGCAA
The DNA here is from genome assembly GCF_964187855.1 of Myxine glutinosa. Taxonomy (NCBI): domain Eukaryota; kingdom Metazoa; phylum Chordata; class Myxini; order Myxiniformes; family Myxinidae; genus Myxine; species Myxine glutinosa. The sequence goes on from NC_136265.1 coordinate 116,325,136, forward strand.
GGACACCAAGGACTTCCAGGAAAGAAGTCGGCACCTCAAAAAGTGGATTTGGGGTGAAATTAGCGGGGGTAGAAAAGATCAAGGTTTTGGATGGGGGAAGATAAGAGATGGTGGTGAACAGACGTTTTAAAGACCTGGAGGGAGGAGTGGGATTGAAGAGAGTGAGGGAGTTTGTTCTAGAGGCGGGAGAAAAGAGGAATGAAGGAGTGAAGGTGTGCAGAGAGTCTTGATTTTGGCAGTTTAACCATAAGAGGGTTGCAGGCAGATCTTGTGCGACCTGTAGGAATATTTGGGGGACAGAGCCCAGAGAGAGCTGGGGGAGCAAGGCCGGAGAGGAGTCGGTAGAAGACGGAAAGACCACCAACCTGCCTGCGGTGAGTAAGTGAAAGGCCCTCGGAGATAGCGTCATCGCGGGAGATTCCAATGATTCTGAATGCTTTGGTTTCAACAGCGTGAAGACGAGCTAGGTGTGAGGCAGGAGCACCAGCCCAGAGGGGAGAGCAGTACTCCACTGAGCTGTGGATGAAAGCCTTGTATGTGGTGAGGAGCTCAGGTGTGCCAAGGAAGGACTTCGCACGACGGAGGATGCCCAGTCGGCGACTGGCTTTGGAGGCCAGCTTGGAAATGTGGTTTTCCCAGGAAAGATCATGGCAGATAGTGAGACCCAAAAGCTTGAATGACAGAACTTCTTGGAGAGGATTATTCAGAAAGTAGATGGGAGGGTTGTCCAGTCAGTCTTTTCGGAGAGACATCGTAAGAGAGTGAGATTTGTCAGGATTGAAAGACATGTTCCACTTGTTTGCCCAGTCTGTGATTTTGTCCAGGTCTGCAGAGAGTGAGGAGACTGCAGACTGCCGATCTGAGGGATGAGGAATGGAGCGGCAGAGAGTGGAGTCGTCAGCAAAGAGATAGAGAGGATTTTCAAGAGAGTCAGAGAGATCATTGATGAAGACCAGAAAAAGCACAGGGCCCAGAACACTGCCTTGGGGAACTCCAGCCTGAACAGGAAGAGGAGATGAGAGAAACCCATTCAGGGCCACACGTTGACTACGACCAGAGAGGAAGTCCGCCAGCCATGCGTGGAGATTTCCATGGATACCAAAGGAGGAGAGTTTGGTGAGCAGAGCGGGGTGCCAGACCGTATCGAAGGCACGTGATATGTCGAGGGAGACAGCTCAAATTTCCAGTTTGGCATTGAGGACCTCCATCCATTGTTGAGACAGCAGAAGCAGCATGTCCAGAGTAGAATGACCTGGTCTGAAACCAAATTGATGATCAGAGATCAAGCCATTGGAGAAGAGGAAAGATTTCATATCCGAAGCAATGATGGGTTCCATGACTTTGCTGATAATTGGGAGAAGGCTGATTGGTCTGTTTGTCTGTTTGTTTGTCTTGTTTTGTCTTGTCCCTGGGAATAAGTAAGCCTGTTTAAGGATTGCACTGTGTCTTCTTCTGTAAATTACCTTCGTTTCTTATTCTTTCTTTGGTTTGTTGTAAATAATAATAAATACCTGTTCCTCTTTACTTTGGTTTCATTCTTGTCCGATCGCTTTCGTGATTTCTTTCAATTGAGTACCTGTGGCACAATTTTGGCCGAACCGCTTCGCAATCGGGTTTAGTCATTGCTAACGGCTCGCGCCGCAGTTCGCTTTGCAGTTCGCAATCCATTAATTACGCTGCGGCACGGGCGGGAGTATTTCCTCGCTGAAGGCCGGTGGTAATACTTAGGTACTAAGACTAATTGGGCTTACGCCCCTACGTACCATCGGCCGGAAGCGACGTCATACTTCCAGGACCGGTGGAGACGGCCAGCTTAACAGGACAAGGGGATTAACCCCCCCTTGCTAATGGAAGTGCCGTCCCCCGGATCCGTAGCAATTGGTTATTGTTAATAGTTACCAAGCAATAGTTACCAAGTTGATTAAGATGCTAGTTACCAAGTTGGTTAAGATGCTAGTTACCAAGTAAAGTTGATTAAGATGCCAGTTACCAAGTTGTTTAAGATGCTAGTTACCAAGTTGATTAAGATGCCATTAACCAAGTTGATTAAGATGCTATTTACCAAGTTGATTAAGATTCGATTAACCAAGTTGATTTAGATACCATTAACCAAGTTGATTAAGATGCCATTTACCAAGTTGATTTAGATACCATTTACCAAGTTGATTAAGATGCCATTTACCAAGTTGATTTAGATACCATTTCAAAGTTGATTTCGATGCTAGTTACCAAGTTGATTAAGATGCCATTAACCAAGTTGATTAAGATGCTAGTTACCAAGTTGATTTAGATGCCAGTTACCAAGTTGATTAAGATGCCATTAACCAAGTTGATTAAGATGCTAGTTACCAAGTTGATTTAGATGCCAGTTACCAAGTTGATTAAGATGCCATTAACCAAGTTGATTAAGATGCTAGTTACCAAGTTGATTTAGATGTTAGTTACCAAGTTGATTAAGATGCTAGTTACCAAGTCTATTTTGATTCTAGTTACCAAGTTGATTAAGATGCTAGTTACCAAGTCTATTTCGATTCTAGTTACCAAGTTGATTTAGATGCTAGTTACCAAGTTGATTAAGATGCTAGTTACCAAGTCTATTTCGATTCTAGTTACCAAGTTCATTTATATGCTAGTTACCAAGTCTATTTCGATTCTAGTTACCAAGTTGATTTCGATGCTAGTTACCAAGTTGATTAAGATGCTAGTTCCCAAGTCTATTTCGATTCTAGTTACCAAGTTGATTTAGATGCTAGTTACCAAGTTGATTAAGATGCCAGTTACCAAGTCTATTTGGATTCTAGTTACCAAGTTGATTTAGATGCTAGTTACCAAGTTGATTACGATACTAGTTACCAAGTCTATTTCGATTCTAGTTACCAAGTTGATTAAGATGCTAGTTACCAAGTTGATTAAGATGCTAGTTACCAAGTCTGTTTAGATGCTAGTTACCAAGTCTATTTCGATTCTAGTTACCAAGTTGATTAAGATGCTGGTTACCAAGTTGATTAAGATGCTAGTTACCAAGTCGATTAAGATGGTAGTTACCAAGTCTATTTCGATTCTAGTTACCAAGTTGATTAAGATGCTAGTAACCAAGTTGATTAAGATGCTAGTTACCAAGTTGATTAAGATGCTAGTTACCAAGTCTATTTCGATTCTAGTTACCAAGTTGATTAAGATGCTAGTTACCAAGTCTATTTCGATTCTAGTTACCAAGTTGATTTAGACGCTAGTTACCAAGTTGATTAAGATGCTAGTTACCAAGTCTATTTCGATTCTAGTTACCAAGTTGATTTAGATGCCATTAACCAAGTTGATTAAGATGCTAGTTACCAAGTTGATTTAGATGCCAGTTACCAAGTTGATTAAGATGCCATTAACCAAGTTGATTAAGATGCTAGTTACCAAGTTGATTTAGATGTTAGTTACCAAGTTGATTAAGATGCTAGTTACCAAGTCTATTTCGATTCTATTTACCAAGTTGATTAAGATGCTAGTTACCAAGTCTATTTCGATTCTAGTTACCAAGTCGATTTAGATACTAGTTACCAAGTTGATTAAGATGCTAGTTACCAAGTTGATTTATATGCTAGTTACCAAGTTGATTAAGATGCTAGTTACCAAGTCTATTTCGATTCTAGTTACCAAGTTGATTAAGATGCTAGTTACCAAGTCTATTTCGATTCTAGTTACCAAGTTGATTTAGATGCTAGTTACCAAGTTGATTAAGATGCTAGTTACCAAGTCTATTTCGATTCTAGTTACCAAGTCTATTTAGATGCCAGTTACCAAGTTGATTAAGATGCCATTAACCAAGTTGATTAAGATGCTAGTTACCAAGTTGATTTATATGTTAGTTACCAAGTTGATTAAGATGCTGGTTTCCCAAGTCTATTTCGATTCTAGTTACCAAGTTGATTAAGATGCTAGTTACCAAGTCTATTTCGATTCTAGTTACCAAGTCGATTTAGATGCTAGTTACCAAGTTGATTAAGATGGTAGTTACCAAGTCTATTTCGATTCTAGTTACCAAGTTGATTTATATGCTAGTTACCAAGTTGATTAAGATGCTACTTACCAAGTCTATTTCGATTCTAGTTACCAAGTTGATTAAGATGCTAGTTACCAAGTCTATTTCGATTCTAGTTGCCAAGTTGATTTAGATGCTAGTTACCAAGTTGATTAAGATGCTAGTTACCAAGTCTATTTCGATTCTAGTTACCAAGTTGATTTAGATGCTAGTTACCAAGTTGATTAAGATGCTAGTTACCAAGTCTATTTCGATTCTAGTTACCAAGTTGATTAAGATGCTAGTTACCAAGTCTATTTCGATTCTAGTTACCAAGTTGATTAAGATGCTAGTTACCAAGTGTATTTCGATTCTAGTTCCCAAGTTGATTTAGATGCTAGTTACCAAGTTGATTTAGATGCTAGTTACCAAGTCTATTTCGATTCTAGTTGCCAAGTTGATTTAGATGCTAGTTACCAAGTCTATTTCGATTCTAGTTACCAAGTTGATTAAGATGCTAGTTACCAAGTGTATTTCGATTCTAGTTACGAAGTTGATTAAGATGCTAGTTACCAAGTTGATTTAGATGTTAGTTACCAAGTCTATTTCGATGCTAGTTACTCAGTCGATCCTCATGCTAGTTACCCAGTTATATAACTCAGTTAGACAAAATGTAAGGTGCCCTTTTCGCACACCTTCTAACCTCAAACACAAAACAATTCCCATTAATTTAATGTGTTTCCCTCGTACAAACTTTTCCAAACCTGTTTATCCTGGTAATGCATTTACACCTGAACACATACTCAGTGACTGAAATAATTTTGTGCCAAATCACCAACAATCCCGACAAGGACACACTAGGCCAATCGGGGACTCGGAGGGCATCCGTCACAAACTCGGGTAAAAATCACCATCGGAACTAGGTTAAATTGTCAAACATGCAGAGAGCACCTCATTTTGTTTGTCCTAACTTATCAAATTGAATGAGGGTGGCCTCAGGTTGAGACAAACGTCTAGTAAATCAAATTCCCAGCTTGGTAGAGCTTGGGTTGAGAGATTGTACATCAAGATCGGCGGCTAGGCCTAAAGGACACTTCACCCTACGCCTCTGGGAGAAAAAAAAAAATTTAACATCTTCACCGAGATCCATATCCTGTGGACAGGGAACCAGGTCCCAACCATCAATTTACAGTTTGTCACATCACTTGTATCAAACACCTTTCGCCCTCCTGCCATGAATGCAAGCTTTACGACGAGGTAGGCACAAGGGGGTCAGACATCCGGTTTCAACGACACTTTGCGAGCCCGAAAATGCTCAACTACAAATATGAAAAAGAAACCGATCAATCTATACTTTCTGACGTCACCTTTTGTATTTAAAATCAAAAAGTCAAAACAAAGCTCAGAAAAGAAACCGATCAATCTATACTTTCTGACGTCACCTTTTGTATTTAAAATCAAAAAGTCAAAACAAAGCTCAGAAAGGAAACCGATCAATCTATACTTTCTGACGTCACCGTTTGTATTTAAAATGAAAAAGTCAAAACAAAGCTCAGAAAAGAAACCGATCAATCTACACTTTCTGACGTCACCTTTTGTATTTAAAATCAAAAAGTCAAAACAAAGCTCAGAAAGGAAACCGATCAATCTATACTTTCTGACGTCACCTTTTGTATTTAAAATGAAAAAGTCAAAACAAAGCTCAGAAAAGAAACCGATCAATCTACACTTTCTGACGTCACCTTTTGTATTTAAAATCAAAAAGTCAAAACAAAGCTCAGAAAGGAAACCGATCAATCTATACTTTCTGACGTCACCTTTTGTATTTAAAATCAAAAAGTCAAAACAAAGCTCAGAAAGGAAACCGATCAATCTATACTTTCTGACGTCACCTTTTGTATTTAAAATCAAAAAGTCAAAACAAAGCTCAGAAAGAAAACCGATCAATCTATACTTTCTGACGTCACCTTTTGTATTTAAAATCAAAAAGTCAAAACAAAGCTCAGAAAAGAAACCGATCAATCTACACTTTCTGACGTCACCTTTTGTATTTAAAATCAAAAAGTCAAAACAAAGCTCAGAAAGGAAACCGATCAATCTATACTTTCTGACGTCACCTTTTGTATTTAAAATCAAAAAGTCAAAACAAAGCTCAGAAAGGAAACCGATCAATCTATACTTTCTGACGTCACCTTTTGTATTTAAAATCAAAAAGTCAAAACAAAGCTCAGAAAGAAAACCGATCAATCTATACTTTCTGACGTCACCTTTTGTATTTAAAATCAAAAAGTCAAAACAAAGCTCAGAAAAGAAACCGATCAATCTACACTTTCTGACGTCACCTTTTGTATTTAAAATCAAAAAGTCAAAACAAAGCTCAGAAAGGAAACCGATCAATCTATACTTTCTGACGTCACCTTTTGTATTTAAAATCAAAAAGTCAAAACAAAGCTCAGAAAGAAAACCGATCAATCTATACTTTCTGACGTCACCATTTGTATTTAAAATCAAAAAGTCAAAACAAAGCTCAGAAAGAAAACCGATCAATCTATACTTTCTGACGTCACCTTTGGTATTTAAAATCAAAAAGTCAAAACAAAGCTCAGAAAGGAAACCGATCAATCTATACTTTCTGACGTCACCTTTTGTATTTAAAATCAAAAAGTCAAAACAATGACGTCACCTTTTGTATTTAAAATCAAAAGTCAAAACAAAGCTCAGAAAAGAAACCGATCAATCTGTACTTTCTGACGTCACCTTTTGTATTTAAAATCAAAAAGGCAAAACAAAGCTCAGAAAAGAAACCGATCAATCTATACTTTCTGACATCACCTTTTGTATTTAAAATCAAAAAGTCAAAACAATGACGTCACCTTTTGTATTTAAAATCAAAAAGTCAAAACAAAGCTCAGAAAAGAAACCGATCAATCTGTACTTTCTGACGTCACCTTTTGTATTTAAAATCAAAAAGTCAAAACAATGACGTCACCTTTTGTATTTAAAATCAAAAAGTCAAAACAAAGCTCAGAAAGGAAACCGATCTGAGGATTGCGCTGTCATTAGGCTGCGGTTCCTCTCTCAAAATACCTGTGGATCATTAGCATGAGGTGTGCGAGGCATTGTGCTAGGGGGTGTGGGAGGCATTGTGCTAGGGGGTGTGGGAGGCATTGTGCTAGGGGTGTGGGAGGCATTGTGCTAGGGGGTGTGGGAGGCATTGTGCTAGGGGGTGTGGGAGGCATTGTGCTAGGGGGTGTGGGAGGCATTGTGCTAGGGGGTGTGGGAGGCATTGTGCTAGGGGGTGTGGGAGGCATTGTGCTAGGGGGTGTGGGAGGCATTGTGCTAGGGGGTGTGGGAGGCATTGTGCTAGGAGGTGTGGGAGGCATTGTGCAATGAGGTGTGGGAGGCATTGTGCTAGGAGGTGTGGGAGGCATTGTGCTAGGAGGTGTGGGAGGCATTGTGCTAGGGGGTGTGGGAGGCATTGTGCTAGGAGGTGTGGGAGGCATTGTGCTAGGAGGTGTGGGAGGCATTGTGCTAGGAGGTGTGGGAGGCATTGTGCTAGGAGGTGTGGGAGGCATTGTGCAATGAGGTGTGGGAGGCATTGTGCAATGAGGTGTGGGAGGCATTGTGCTAGGAGGTGTGGGAGGCATTGTGCTAGGAGGTGTGGGAGGCATTGTGCTAGGAGGTGTGGGAGGCATTGTGCTAGGAGGTGTGGGAGGCATTGTGCTAGGAGGTGTGGGAGGCATTGTACTAGGAGGTCCCGACAGTAGCCATCAGCACAATGTGCCCGACGATGTCAGGTGAACATGCACCCTGTGCAACACAGAGGGCGAATGACGCAATCTCGCAAAAGGCCTGCTGTTAATGGCATGCCATGAATGATTCTCTTGTCACCAGGTGGAATTATCCTTTGGTCTATTGACAGCATGAGGTTTGGAAAGGATGGCATGGTGCCATTGCCAATCTGGGACAAAAAGAAGGCCTTCATTTGAAGCCTCAACGCGCTCCCAAGGCCAGTGCAACGGTCCAAGAGCACAACCCAATTGATGAGAGGGAGACCCAATTATGTAATGCGGGTGGAGAAGCAGAACAAACCTGAACGTAGTGGAAACACGACGTGCTTGATGAAAGCCAAAATCCCATTGTTCTCCACATTGCCAGGCTCACAAAAAGCTCGTTTAAGCTTCTTCCGTACATCTTGGGGCGAGTCCAGCAAGTCGATCTTTGAGTCCTGTTGGATAAATGGAAAGACACAACCTGATCGTTTATTGATAATAATGTAAAATCACTGTGACATGGCACACCCAGCGTAGGGCCAACGAGGTAGCTGAGATGTGATACAACCCCCTTTGAGCTGTCAAGTGTGGGTTGAATTCCCAATCCGATTATAAACCTTCATCAAGGTGTTTCTCAAGCAGGTGGTGCGCCAATTGTGCACCATCCCCTGGAGGGGGGCGGGGGGGGGGGCATTAAGCTGGCTAGGCAGTCTGCTAGCATTTGTCCATGAATGTTAAAGATCCCACAATGCCTTTCGAAAAGAGCAGACTATTGTGGTTTAATTCCCCCGGCCAAATTCCAAATTGCCACCCCAATTGAGGGTTAGTTTAGTAGCACCTTGGAATGAAATAGCAACATGTTCAGTGTTAACTAATGGTTTGGGAAATATTCACAGTCTGTCATCAGCACCCAACGTCTGTCATCAGCACCCAAAGCTCGCCCTGTGTTCATCGCCGACTCCAAGGTTCGTGACGGGATTACTGTGCAATTTACACATAAAATGTACAATCCGTCCGTGCACCCGCAGGGGAAGGGGAGAAATCAACATGGAGCATCAGGAAGTTGTTCAACACATATAGATCCACACAAACTTGTAACATAGAATAACTAGATGGTATTCATAGAATACTTACCCTGCGCAGTCAACTTGTTGTGAGCCAACTCTTCTGTTTTTGAACATTTTTTTTTTCTTTGATCCAATATGGCTGCCAGACCACGTGAGCGATGACATCATAAGCTCATACTCTCTAATATAATTGTTGCATAGATCACGCTCAATACATTTCAAACTGATCAGACTAAGCGTTGTCCCTGTCGAATTATGACGTCATAATTATGGCACCAATGACGTCACCGTTAACAACGTTTCAATTCAATTTTCAATTTTCAATTCAATTTTCAATTCAATTTCAATTTCAATTTCAATTCAATTCAAATCAATCAATTCAATTTCAATTCAAATTCAAATTTCAATTCAACGTGAAGCTCAACAATGAGCCACGTTTCAATTTTTTCCATAGAGCGGTTTTGGAGATATAGAGGTATAACGTTTTTCGGTTTTTCCAAGATGGCGCCTGTAACACATGACCTTTGACGTCATGATTATCATTAAAATATTCTAAAGGAGGAGGCGCTCCTATGGTGAAAATTTCCTGTCCATCAGACCAACAGTTGCTGAATTTTTTTTAACAATGATCGGATGGATAAATCTTGTATTTGTCGAATTATGACGTCATAACGAAGGCACCGATGACATCATCATTAACATATCTTATTCCCCATGATTAGTTGACAATGAGCCAGGTCTCAATTTTTTCCATGAAGTGGTTTCAGAGATATGGAGGTGCGAAATTTTTTCCAAGATGGCGCCTGTACCACGTGACCTATGCCGTCCTAATATTCACTAAAATATTCTACAGGAGGAGGCCCTCCTATTAGTCTACTTGCCAAGCCTATAGAGCCCTCTTGTGAACCCGGAAATGTTGAGTACCCCAAAGTTTTAAGTTAGAAATGTACAGTATGGGTCCCCAGCACTTAGAAACTGCCGGATGCTAACTCGCATATGTTGGGCAATTAGCAAAATTAGCATTAATAGCATTAACCCTATCAAACATAGGCCTGGGACACTGACATTTCTGTTTCGCTCTATTGCTCCGTTTGAATGCTTCGTGTGAGCAAACTATTTGAAGGATCTGTGTGAAATTTGGACATAATACACTTAGACAGATATGCTTTCCGTGAGTGTTCTTATAAAAATTTCCTGCGATCAAAATTTCATGTGAAAAAAGGGATGTAAAAGCCGTGGAAAAGCCACTGCTTGACTTGCCCCCTGCCCACTCTGATACAGTGCTCAGTACCATTGCCTACTTAGACACATCACTGAGGCAGCTTGGCATGAGCCACAGTCATATCACGTTTGACATGCAGCTGTATGTGATCGCTTGCCTGATCAAGTGGAGTGATCTGCAGCGATGGTCATCAGTGGTTCTCAGACCTGGGATGATGTACACTCTCATGTCATTCATCGGCTCAATCTGACAACTGATGAATTCAACAGGTGTGGAGGAGCTAGGCGGTGCATTATTTGGAGGCCTGAAATCCATCTTCAACGGGAAGGCCTGGCCCAAGGCTATGCGAGCCTTCCGTATGGTTGTGTCTGCTCTTCTTCATGACTTCTTAGAGGAGGGAGAGAAGACTCACGAGCAGATAACGGCATTCCTGGAGAAAGCCAGAGAGCACCCCACAGGCCGGCTATGGGTGGATTGTTTCATCACCCCTACCCTAATAGCTCACAGGTTCTGGCGAGCAGAAAGCGAGGTGATTGGATGCTGCAACAACACTGCCTTGAAGAGATGCTGCCCTATTTCTTTGCTGCCGGTCATCACCACTACACAAGATGGATCACATGGCATCTGCGCGACATGCAGTACCTTGTGCACACACAGAATAGGAGATCACATCAAGATGGTCAGCAAAGCAGACAGTATTGTCACTCATGACGAGGCTGACGTCTCCCTCATCTCATACATGTTGGATGCAGCCAGTCGCGGAGCTGAAACTGTCCGCATTCTCAGCGACGACACTGATGTTTTCGTACTCATGGTCTATTGGTGCTGGAAGGTGGGTATCACATGTAACCTGCAGATGGAGAGATGGGATGGCATCCTCAACATCAATTCGACAGTAGAGAATCTTGGTGAGCAGTGTCGCTCCATCCTGGCTATGCATGCTCTCTCCGGATGTGACACCACCTCCTATCCCGCGGGGAAAGGGAAGGTGTCCGCACTCAAGGCCATGAGAGTAGTACCTGGTGACCTGCTTCACTTCATCGGAGAGGAGGGAGCTACTGATTTACAGATTACAGAGGCAGTGAGTGGTTTCTTCCTGGCTCTGTACAACGAGAGGGAGTCGGCATCTCTGAACGTCGCCAGATATGACATCTACCGAAAGCGCAAAACCCCCCCCCCAGCACTGAAGACACTGCCTCCTACAGAGCGCAACGCTCTCCTCCATGGATGGCGTGCCCATCTACAGGTGCTGCTTTGGAAAGCAGCAGACTGCCCTGACCCATCAGCTGTGGACATAACAGAGTTTGGATGGAATAAGAAGGAAGGCGAGAAGGGAGAGGAAGTCATCATGCCCATCCTGGATGCAAGCCCCGTTGCTCCTCCTGCCGTGTTGGAAATGATCAGCTGTAGCTGCAAAGCTGGGTTAAAGCCCTGTTTAACAGCAAAGTGCAGCTGCGTAGCTGCAGGCCTGGCCTGTACCAGCTACTGCTTCTGCAAAGGCTCTGATAGTACATGTTGCAACACACTCACACACTCACAGCAAGGAGAGCAATATGACAAGAATGTCGAGTCAGGAGAAGAAGATGAAGACGATGAGGATGAGTTTTATGATGAGGATATGCTTTATAACAGTGCAGAGTAGTCGAAGTGCAAGACGCTCTTTTTTGATGGAAGTTTTATGTTGTGTAACTAGTGCACATATTTTTCAGCTCTGATAATTTTGGGTATACTTGTGTTTTAATTTTGAGGATATTATTTACCCATAGTCATATTATTCTAGTTTGGTATGGTACTTGCCTTTGTTACCTCTAATACCTGTGAATAAAAGTGGAGCAATAGAGCGAAACAGAAATTTCAGTGTCCCAGGCCTATGTTTGATAGGGTTAATGCTATTAATGCTAATTTTGCTAATTGCCCAACATATTATGCAAGTGAGCATCCGGCAGTTTCTAAGTGCTGGGGACCCATACTGTACATTTCTAACTTAAAACTTTGGGGTACTCAACATTTCCGGGTTCACATTGCTGGCAAGTAGACTATATGGTGAAAATGTCATGTCAATCGGACCAACGCATGCCGAAAAAATGAATTTTTAAAATGCAGACATGTACAGCACATGGCACACGTACGTACGTCGTACGTGAATGAATGCTTAACCCCACTTTTCGCTTCGCGAGTGCAGGGTAACTACAAACACAAACCTGTCATAATGATGTTCATCCTAGAACAGTGCGGCCTGTGCGTGTGTGTCTGCCTGTGTGTGTCTGTCTGTGCGCGCGTGTCTGTCTGTGCGCGCGTGTCTGTCTGTGCGCGCGTGTCTGTCTGTGCGCGCGTGTCTGTCTGTGCGCGCGTGTCTGTCTGTGCACGCGTGTCTGTCTGTGCGCGCGTGTCTGTCTGTGCGCGCGTGTCTGTCTGTGCGCGCGTGTCTGTCTGTGCGCGCGTGTCTGTCTGTGCGCGCGTCTGTCTTTGCGCGCGTGTCTGTCTTTGCGCGCGTGTCTGTCTGTGCGCGTGTCTGTCTGTGCGCGTGTCTGTCTGTGCGCGTGTCTGTCTGTGTGCGTGTCTGTCTGTGCGCGTGTCTGTCTGTGCGCGTGTCTGTCTGTGCGTGTGTCTGTCTGTGCGCGTGTCTGTCTGTGCGCGTGTCTGTCTGTGCGCGTGTCTGTCTGTGCGCGTGTCTGTCTGTGTGCATGTCTGCCTGAGCACGTGTGTCTGTGTGCGTGTCTGTTTGTGCGTGTGTCTGTCTGGGTGTGTGTCTGTCTGGATGTGTGTCTGTCTGTGCGTGTGTCTGTCTGAGCGTGTGTCTGTCTGTGCGCGTGTCTGTCTGTGCGTGTGTCTGTCTGTGCACGTGTCTGTCTGTGCGCATGTCTGTCTGTGCGCGTGTCTGTCTGTGCGCGTGTCTGTCTGTGTGCGTGTTTGTACGTGTGTTGGCACAATGGTTACGAGTACAGTGGAGCGGTCCCTCCGTGGGACGTTAATTAACGGTTCACATTATTAAAGCACATGCATCACAAGGGAAGAGAAAAGGCCCAGGCTGTTATTACTGCAGCATTGAACCATTTATTAATGGCGATACTTTTCAAACGACAAAAACGATATGGGAGATTACTCTGCACTCAGCTTAATGGGTCCGTGGGATTGATATGCAGACGCATATTGCCAAAATCACGTGGGAGGATCAGGCAACGAGACAAAGTAATGCAAAAACCAGGGAAATACACTTGGACACATAAAGAGATAGACACATATAAAACAGGTATACACAAACAGACACAGACAGACACTACCTTATCCTAAAAGGTTTCACCAAAATGACTCAGTGAGTCGATAACTTTCGACTCTTTTGGCTCTAAAACATTCCATTAGCAAAGTGAAACCTGCAGGGATTAAATGTGATCCAAGGGGCTGTGTGGTTAGAATGAATGAATGAATATTAAATTGTTTGTTTTTTTGTTATACAAAGTCGAGGCTTGTGGAAGAGCATGTAACAGAAAATGGATCAGGACATAATAGAACAATGGAGAAACACCAACATCAGGTTTGAAGGACAAAATGGAGGGATACTTGGACAAATAAGGGATGTGGGGAAGAATAGGGGGGTAGGGGAGAACACACGGGGTGGACAAGTTGGATACAGAAGGAAACTCAGGAAGGAAAAACTGGAAATTCGGAAAGAGGTGGACTTCGGGAAGGTTAATGGGGATAGAAAATATCATGGATTCAGATAGCGGATGATCCAAGATGGTGGTGAACAGCTGTCTTGAACCCTGGAGGGAAGAATGAGATTGAAGAGGATGTGGAAGTTGGTTCCACACGTGGGGAAAAAAAGAGGAACAAATGAGTGGAGGTGAGCAGTGTTCCTGGATTTAGGTAGTTTCATCACAAGGGGGTTGATTGTGGTAGTGGACCATGTGATCCTTGCAGCCACCTGGCGAAGGGAAGAAGCACGGAAACAGCAGAGGGTGCAAAACCAGAAAGGAGGAGGTAGAAGACAGAGCGACCACTGACCTGTCTGCGATGGCGAAGTGATCGGCCCATCGAAACTCATCAGCTTCATCACAGGAGATTCCGATAATTTCAAAGGCCTTGGGTTTTCATTTTAAAGCTGAGCAAGACGCGAGGCAGGGGCGCCAGCCCAAAGGGGTGATCAGCACTCCATCAAACTGAGGATGAAGGCCTTGGAGGTGAATAGGAGCGTGTGCCATTGATAATCATGGAAATTGTTAATTATCTATCTATAATTCCAGTAATCTCTGTTTGTACGTTTGTACGTTTGTTTGTCTGTGACCGCTGTTTCTCGACAACCACGGGTCCGATATACTTTTAACTTGCCAGGTATATTGCTGGGGACCCGAGGATGTGCCTTTTCAAGGTTTCATATTAATCGGACAATTACTTACCGAGCTATGTCCAAAAAACGATTCAACCAATCAGAGAGCAGCGAACTATCGCGTGTGCCGAACGTGGCGGACACACTCTGCCTCGGATGGCACATTTGAGAGCGTATTCATTTATTTCACGTTTGCAAACTATGTTGGCGTTAAACTATGTTTTAAAACTAATAAAAACGAATTTGCGATTCATTCGCTTTCCTGCGCGTTTGTGCACGCGATGGCGATTTCTTTACCAAACTCCGGAAGCCGTTCGCTTTGGACCAAACCATTTCATGTAAATAGAGGGGGGGGGATATAATTTTAGATATAGATATAGTACGGGCAATGCCCTAGTGGAAGATAATGAACAAAAAAATTGTGTGTGAAGGAGAGTGATATTTTTGATAGTTTGAATTAATCCTTTGCAAACTGTAAAATTGACACAGTCTTAAAAACCAATAAATACAGGTGAAAGTGCCTCAGAAACTGGTAATTAAAGGGGGGTAGTAGTGGGTTATTCAATTAACTTTGGTAGAGGGACCAGAACCAAGCAACAGCATTATTTAACTGCTTGATAAATCAACTTATTTAATTAACTTTGATGGAGGGACCAGAACCAAGCAACAACACATTTAACTGCTTGATAAATCAACTTATATAATTAACTTTGGTAGAGGGACCAGAACCAAGCAACAACATTATTTAACTGCTTGATAAATCAACTTATTTAATTAACTTTGATAGAGGGACCAGAACCAACATAGTCTTGCTCCTCATGCTTGTGCAAGTTTAATCCATTGTCAGTTTCAGCCACTGCCGATGTCATCTCTCAGAAACGTAATATTTATTTATTTAGTCACTCAAGGGTACGATTTGCTTTAAAACTTCAATATTATTCATGTAATGAAATTGTGTCTAAGTTGAACCCCGGTGCTATGCTGTCTCCGACCACTGAGAGGCTTCCATAAGAACTCGGACGGACATCGCTCCGACACATTCCTGTGACATTTATTCTGTGTGGTAGTGCATACTCGAATGGTGCGTATTGCTAGATGTTACAGGCTTGCTTGCACTAATTGCGAATCCATTGTTTTTTTTTTTTGTTTGCTTTTTTTGTTTTTTTTGTATACAAGATCGAGGCTCGTGAAAGAGCGAAAAAGTCCTTGTTACTTCTATGATTACGGTATATAGTCCTTGAGCCAGACCAAAAGTAATGCTCCGGCGGGGGGAGTAATTCTCATTATGATTTTCCATTAGACCAATGTCTCATGTGTCAGAAAAGGTGTGATGGACATCTGAGAACGGTAGCTTAGTGCCCGGATGGACGCCATCTTTGAAACCACCCAGCTCGAAAATGCCCATTTGGTGGGGTACATTGTTGCACGTGTATCTGGACTTCTATACTAGCTATCGATGTGCGGTTGACGACTAAATATACGTCCGATGTGTACCGTCTAAATAAAAAATAATATGAAGCATTTTGTTTTAGATTAATTATTATAAAAATCAATTATCGAAAAAAAATCATATATTTTTCAATATTTTATTATTAGACTTGTACTTTTTTTAGTGAAACAACACTGGTATGATTTTCCAAATTATGCATTGTGCTACACCGTTTATCTGTCTATAAAAATAACTCAAAAACTAAAACATATCATCCACCACGAGTTTACAACAAATAAATGTAAAGAGGCATAAAATGACTTAGGCCGCCGCTGGCATTATCTATTCTGACGATAACGCAAGTTAGGAATGTCGTACGGAGAGGATTTTAACACCATACGATATCTAATAAGCAGGCGGAAATTGTTACATAGGAAATCTGCACTTTGGTGGCCATCTTGGATTTCAAAATGGCCGCCAATTATATTAATTATTCATTACTAGAGTTTGGAAAGACGTATGGAGCTGATTTTAACACCATACGATGTATATTCCTAATAAGCAAGCGGAGGTATCATTGAACATGTCATGTTTTAGTCAAATAACACCGGTATGATCTTCCAAATTATACATTTTGCTAAACCGTTTATCTGTCTATAAAGATTTTCAGGCAATTTGGCCTGCATTATAATAGAGAACAACATATGCTATACAATATACAGTGCACACAAAGTTAATCATCAGAGTCGCCATCAGAGTCATTGGCATCCTGAGCCACGATAGCATCATCCTGCACCATGTTGGAGCATCCCTGCAGCTTACACACAACAGTGCACTTCAACCCATTCAGTATGCAGGAGCAATCTGACGGTCGACACGTCCTTCTGCATGTGCATGAGATGAGATTCAAGACGACATCTGGAGCTGGTAGACCCGCCATCCATCGGATTGTGAGCGAACCGCCATCATCGAGTTCCCAACCATGTCCTGCTGATGGTGTTGGGACGTCTGGTAGGTTTTCAAGGCTGCGTCGCCAGATAGCCACCTGATAGTTGGCCCTAAGCGTATGCTGCATCAAGGAGTCTTCACAAGGCGGCAATTGTCCAGATTCGATCTGGCCCTTCTTTGCACAGAACATGTGATAACGGAGCGAATTAACACCGACGATCTTCGTGTTCTTGGCGTACAGCTGACACGTGAAGGCCTGAATGCTATTGAAGACGTCTGTTGGTACATTCCACGAAGATCCCAGATCTGTGAATGCTTGAAGATACAGCTCATTCGCTTGCACAAGCTTCAAAGCCTTTATCTTTCCTTGGCTAGCCAGAGCACTCACAGTGTCACACCCGCTCCATGCATGAAGCCCTGGCAATGCACTGCAAACTCCAGACCCCAATACCGCAGCCAACTTTCCAACGTCGATCATTCTGACTCGAACCTTTGTTCCTCGTCTGATGAAGAGCTGACTATCGATGGTTCTGCTGAGATGAAGACTGATGATCAGAACGTCGGTGTCATCTGCCACTAAGATGATCGTCTTGTAGTGGGTAGCGGCGTGCTTTGCGTGGAGAAACATACGCGTGTCTGCTTCCTCGTGGCTACATTCGAGTGCTTGCACCAACTTCCACCTATCGCGGGTCAGTACCAGACATTTTTCACCACAGGTGACATACAGTGTTCTGTTGCCTAGCTTTTCGCGATTTGTTTCATGTTTCCACGACTCCGCCAGAAACACAACCAGTTTCTCCTTTGTCTGGCTGCAAGCAAGGAGACGCCGCCAGTTCATGATTTTGTGTGCGGGTCTGATCTCGCTGAAACTGATGCCTTCATTTGAACCGCGGTTCACACGCTCAGCTGCTTTGATGGATTCTTCTGTGTATGTGTCAAAGACAACATCGATGCGCTCACTGCCTTGACCAGCGTGAAGCGCTGCAGCAAGGATGCGGTCAGATAGTTCTTCGAACGTGTCGTTCTCGCCATGCATCTTTTGTATGAGAGCCATCGCATCAATTATTGTTGCACTTCGCTTGTCAACGTTCTCGGCTGGTTCCACAAGACCTTCCATGTGTTTCGCAAGTGCAGCTTTGTTCGTTTTTTTCATTGACCCATCAACGTTTGCCAAAGACCATGGTAACGGCCCTAGTGGGTGACAAAGGACATGTTGCATGTCGAGGTTCCTTGTCTTGGCGATGAGTATCATGGTGGCAAACAGTTGTCTGTCAGCTCTCAGGACGATCTCCTTGTTTGTGCCCTTCACAACTTTCTGCTTGATCTTACCAAAGGTCTTCAAGTTTAGCTTGTTCAATGTGTCATGAAAGCCTGTTCCCTCTTCAAGACGTTTCTGGAAGCTTTGATATGCCGCTTCCCCCTTTTGCAGGGTGTTGAGTAGGTCATTAGAAACGTCCTCCCTCGCAGCCGCTCTGGTAGATATACTGAGAAGACATGACGGATCATCGGCGAATGGATTGGTCCAGTCATTTTCCAGTAGATCACAGATAGCTGTGACGCCAGACTCATCACGTTTGATGCGAGAAGTAGACAAGTCAGGGTGCTTGGCGTGAGATGTGTCGCTGCCATTCACAAGGATAGTTTCTCGTAGTTGCCTCAGTGCAGTAGCCCGATTTTCTGCAGTTAGATAGTATCGTGACACAGCCCCTTGTCGAAGACTAAAACCTCGTGTTCCTCCAGCTGTTTGCGTATCTTTGTTTACTGTTTCTTCTGTTGTCTGATCAACAGCGATTCTGGCAAATGGATTCCCTGGTCTAAGCTGTACGGAGAAGTAGCCTTGATTGAAATGCCTGTACAACTCGGGGCATGTTTCGTGGAGTTGCGTCATCTGTGCATAGTACACTGGTAGATATCTAGCATAGTTCACCTTGTTCATTGCGAAACACCAAGGGATCACTCTTCTGACACAAGCCAAGTGAAGCATCCAGTCGCCTTCTCTATCCGCACGAATCAACCCCAGCAGGGTCTCTACCATATCAATATACATCATCCAGAAGCGAGCCAGGTCTCCATGTTTGGTTTGCAGAAAATGTAGGTATTTCGCGAACATGTCAAAGCTCTGTACACATGAATCATCATCGAGAGCAGCAGCGAGAGTCTCGTGGCAAACATCCTCCTTGATGCTGCGAATTTTGAGGTCAGTGCTTCGAATCTGGGGTTCCTTGTCAGGATGATTGCTTTCTATCCACACCTGGAAGCCCTTCCAAATGATGCGCATTAGTGCCTCGTACATCAACTTGTGGAGTCGCACAGCACGGTTGTATTGCTTGCCTTCCAGAACCCTGTTGATGGAACCTTCAGCGATTACTCCTGACTCAACAGCTACATCCCGAAGGCCTGCATCTCCAAACATTTTCCCAATGCTCGACATGAAGTTACAGATGGTATGGAAGTTCCCCATCATGAGCACGATTCTTCCATATCGATCGACATCTTTCCATGCTATTTCGGTCGCCTTAGCAAATAGTGCCTGGTCTAGCACCACCGGTATACGCTCAAGCTGAAGTGATGACATGATGTTCAGAGCTTCTCTGAGGATTTCTTGCACTGTTGCCATATCTGTGGCAGGCGCGTTTATAGTCGGCAGGTAGCCAACTACATCTTCCGTCACCTGAACACGATCTCTAGTCATGATGTTGAAACCAGTCCACGAACTGATTGTCTGGTCGCATGGTTCCAGCATGCGAGTCATAATCCATACGTGATTTCGGCGCTGCGCAAGGGATGTTGCGCCTGCAAGAGTGTCAGAAAGATCTGCAGGCTTGATTGCAGGTGGGCCCTCTCGTTTCCCACCGCTGTATATTGGAACTAAATCGCTGGATGACGGGATAGATCGCTTCTTATCTGCTTTGGATACTGCCGATGGAGGTTGGGGCGGCAAACACGACTGCGACTTCGGTTGGACGATGATACCGTTGACGCGATGCGATGTTCCGCCACCACTCAGCGATTCCTCTAGCCTGTCGATGTTATCGAATGCTAATACAGTCGGGACCGAAGGGTGCACATGTGACGGAAGTGGTACTGTATCTTTCTCCACACTTGCTAATTTGTCTATGCATAGCGCTGTCTCGATTTCTTCCAGAACTGTGTACGAACATCCGTGCCCGAGTCGATTCAATATTCTGATGACCTCTGTATTACCGGTACTGTAACTTCTAGTTGCATTGGTCAAAGTAGCTAGGTGGTTTTTGTGAGTGAAGTCTGATCTACAAGCCCTATGGTATAATATTGGAATATTAGGAAGTTCAACTGCGCCTTCTTGGACTAGCTTTAGAATTGGATAAAAGTTTCTAACTGCGGCTGCGTCACACAATGTCTTCCAAGAACTGTTGCCCGCTGCCTTGCTTAGTTCAGAGAGTGGCGACTTCTTGCTGCACAGGATGCACGTTCCGGACTCAGGTTCAATCTTCGCCCGTTTCGCCTCGACACCGGCCATCTCAGCTGAAAGAACAAAAAGACTGACGTTAGATTACTCCGATATCCGAAAAGCTCGCCAGCTTACATAGACATACTCATCCAAGTCAGTGAACGTGTTAGATGGCGCCACAATACAACTCTATAATAGAGTTGTATGTGGCGCCATCTAACATGTTCACTTTTAGTTCTTAAGCCACCCACCCCCCCCCCCCCCCCCCCTCAGAAATTAATCAGGTCACCGCAACAAATCTCAGACTGAGATATAGAATATAGAATATAGATATAGAATAGACTGACGTCACTTTCGGCACTGGGTTCTGTGGGTTGATTTATCGGCGGGAAATTCCAACTGACATAGTTTCGGTTTGTGGAAAGTGCATGCCTTTTCATATATTTTTTGTGTAAACTCGTGGTGGATGATATGTTTTAGTTTTTGAGTTATTTTTATAGACAGATAAACGGTGTAGCACAATGCATAATTTGGAAAATCATACCAGTGTTGTTTCACTAAAAAAAGTACAAGTCTAATAATAAAATATTGAAAAATATATGATTTTTTTTCGATATAATTGATTTTTATAATAATTAATCTCAAACAAAATGCTTCATATTATTTTTTATTTAGACGGTACACATCGGACGTATATTTAGTCGTCAACCGCACATCGATAGCTAGTATAGAAGTCCAGATACACGTGCAACAATGTACCCCACCAAATGGGCATTTTCGAGCTGGGTGGTTTCAAAGATGGCGTCCATCCGGGCACTAAGCTACCGTTCTCAGATGTCCATCACACCTTTTCTGACACTTGAGACATTGGTCTAATGGAAAATCATAATGAGAATTACTCCCCCCGCCGGAGCATTCACTTCAAAATATGGCCGGTTGGCTCAAGGACTAATACTGATACAATGCTTGTATGATTTCTTACAGGTGTTGCTAGAGATCGAAACTGAATTAAACCTACTATTGGGACAATGCTGTAGATCTGGTTTTTACAACAATTAATTCAGTTTCGTCTCTTCGTCCTGAACGAGAACAACATGGCCCATAAGCTGATACAAGTTCCAATTCTCAGCGCGGACCCCCAAGCGCCGGACGCGTCTGCACAATTGTTACACTGGTTGAAACTCTTGACCAATCATCTGAATGTGCAGGAGGAAATTACCGCTGTCACGAAGCTTGCGGTGTTGCAGTCCAAGGTGAACCATACTGTGTACATGTCGATCTCTCAGTGCGCTACGTACGATACTGCTGTGGCCGAGCTGAAACGTATTTACATCAAAACACGGAGCGTGGTCTATACCAGATATCTGCTCGCGTCTCGTCGACAAGAACCCACGGAGACCATTGACCAATTTGCTCAAGACCATTGACCAATTTGCTCAAGACCTCCGACGATTATTGAAGGACTGTACCACCGAGGTTCGCACACATGCACAAGTTACTGATGACCTTGCTCGCGATGCTTTTGTCTCAGGCATTAGATCGCAGGTCGTCAGACAAAGATTGCTCGAAGAAGCCGATTTGACACGAGAAACAGCCCTTAGGTTATCTCACGTGTACACCGAAGCGCAGGTACAAGCCGAGGCGTATGAACGCCCATACGGCACTGCAGGGATATCCCGATCAACACGACCAGAGAGAGCTACCGCCACGCTAGAGGATGCTGCATCTCCGTTGGAATCGGAGACACCCCACGCGCTCGAGGAACTCGACCCGGGTTTGACCGCGGCCGCTGCAGCCGGACCCAAGGCAGGAAGTAACGCTAAGTGCTATTTCTGCGGGAACCGGAACCATCTCAGGTCAGTTTGTCCGGCTAAGGAGGCGACGTGTCATTTGCGTACAAAGAAATGTCACTTTGCAAAAGTTTGCCGTTCGTCTCGGGGCCGGCAAAATCGCCCGACGCTGAATGTGCTTCTCTCTTCATCCGTGAAACAATCAGCGCCTCGCGCGGCCTTGATTGGAATCGCCCCTCTCCGTGGGCCCCGCACCGAGCGGTCGACCTTGATGAGGCTAACTGCGCCGACTAAACAAGTCGCGCTATCACAACGGTACGCGTCTCAATCGTCCTTGACGGGCATTCTTTCGACACCCAGTCCACTTCCGGGTTCGGCTTCCCGATCTGCGTACAACAACACAACATTATGCATTTTAAGGCCATTTTCCTTGCTAGAGCGGGGGTTAGCCTTGCGGTCCCCATGACAATCTTCTCCATTTTGCCCTATTTTCTGAATCTCTCCTTGTTAACCCCCTTGCCCGCATTTCATCTTCCACCATCTTTAGCCAAGTCTTTCTCGTTCTTCCCCGTCCTCTACTTCCTTCTACATTCATTTCCATCACTCTTCTCAACCAGTCACTTTCATCCTTCCTCAACACATGACCAAACCATCTCAACCTGTTCCTCTTCACAGCATCAATCACAGGCTCTATTCCCATCATCTTTCGCAATTCATCATTTGTCTTCCTCTCTCTCAACGATACTCCGCACATCCACCGAATCATTCGCATTTCCACCCTTTCCAGCCTTCGTTGCTGCTCTACATTCATTACCCATGTCTCGCTCCCATAAATCATAACACTTCTCACACATGCAGCATACACCTTTCCCTTCAGCTTCAACGACACTCCCCTCCTCATCAGCACGCCACTCAGTTCCCGAAACGTCTTCTATGCACATCTCACTCTTGCAACCGTTGCAGAGTCTGATCCACCTTCTCCATTCAGCATGTCTCCGAGGTAGCAAAATGTTTTCACACCTTCCAGCTTCACGCCGTCTCCAAGATCCAACTCAACATTTCCTCCATCTGCAGCTCCCTCTGTGCACACCTTACATTTGAATGTAGCTGCCACACTGGTTAATGACCCTCTCAGACCACTGCATTTTTGATGAACCCACTCAGCGCACATTGTACATTGAATGGAGTTCACTCCGACACCCTTCCTGCACACAGCACATGGCCGCTTCCCAGTTCTTTCTACCTCACCACATGCTTTACCACTTGCCATCACCTTCGTCTTTCCGACATTCACCTTCATACCTTTTGTCTCCATACATTCCTTCCACTTGTTCATCTTTTCCTTCAGTCCATCCATACTTTCCGCAATCAACATCAGATCATCTGCATACAACAACTCCCACGGTAAACCCTCCTTTACGTTCTGAGCCAGCACCTCCATCACAGCTACAAATAGTAGTGGACTTAGTACCGACCCCTGATGCACTCCCACCTTCACCTCAAACTCACCACTGTTCCCGTCCTTCGTCCTTACAGCTGTGCGCGCTCTTTTGTACATTGCCATCCCTACTCTGATCAACCATTCCTCCACTCCTAACTTCCTCAATGCCCATGTCAATACTTCGCGTGGAACCCTATCGAATGCTTTCTCCAGATCAACAAACCCAAGAAACAACTTCTTCCTCTTCTCCATGTACTTCTCCTGCATGTAAAATACGCATACGCTGGCTTCAAATCTCCGCACGTGGCACGAGCACCCTCTGGTGGCGGCACGACCGACCTACGATCCACTTTGACCACAAAAGCTGGGATCTCCGCGCGTGGCACGAGCACCCCTTGCCGACGGCTCGACTGGCCTCCAAGCGACTTCAACTGCACGAAAGACATTAGCTGGCGTCGGATCCACACGCGAGGCTCGAGCGCCACCTCTCGATGACTCGACATCTGCAGGGCCACCTGGCCTGTCCCACGCTGTTATCCCACTCATGATTGAAGGAACTTTTGCAAATGCTTTATTGACACGGGATCCACTGATAGTTACGTCGATTTTCGACTTGTTCAGAAGCATGGCTGGCCGATTCTCGGGACAAAACGCAGAATCTTCATGGCTTCTCAAGGGCTATGGCTCAGCACTCGGGGGGAATGTCGACTCAAGCTTGTGATTAAGGGTTGAATGTTTTTGGATGTGCATTTAATGGTCTTACCAGCATTATGTGCAGAAGTTTTGCTAGGACACGATTTTCTCCGGCGGCATGGGCATTTGGAAATGGAATTTGGTGGTACTGATACTCTTGCTGTGTGTGCTCTTGCGGGGATGGAAATTGAACCACTGTCGCTGTTTCCCAATATGACTGCTGACTGTACTCCGGTGGCTGTTAAATCGCGACGCTATTCACAGGCTGACACGCAATTCATTGCTGAAAGACTGCGCAGCTGTTAAAGGAAGGTATTATAGAACCTAGTCGGTCACCTTGGCGGGCCCAAGTTTTGATGGTTCAAACAGAATCACACCGCAAACGCATGGTAATCGACTATTCGCAGACGATTAATCGGTTTACCCAATTGGACGCCTACCCGCTCCCAGGAATGGATTCTCTGGTACGGCAGGTGGCACAGTACTCGGTATACAGCACTCTCGATCTACGTAGTGCATATCATCAGATTCCAATCTCCGAGGCAGATCGCATCTACACGGTGTTTGAATCCGGACAGAGGTTGTACTAGTTCACCCGGCTGCCTTTCGGGGTCACGAATGGGGTATCGTGCTTCCAAAGGGCCATGGACGACCTCATTGCGAAGGAGAATTTAACCGATGTCTTTGTTTATCTGGATAATCTCATGGTTTGTGGGTACGACAAAGAACATCATGATGCTAATCTGAAGCGCTTCCTCGAGGTTGCGCACAAGTATCGACTGACTATGAACGAGGCTAAATGTCGCTATTCTGTTCGAACGATAGATCTCCTGGGGTACACCGTGACCCACGGCTCTATTGCTCTGGATAAGGAGCGTCTGCGACCCTTGCTCGACATGGCCCCACCCCACGATCGAGCTTCTTTGAAGCGTTCTCTCGGGCTGTTTGCTCATTACTCTAAGTGGGTTCAAATTTTTTCCGAGAAGCTTCGCCCAATTGTCGATTGCGATGCGTTCCCCATGAGTCACGCTGCTAAGGCTGCTTTCCATGGCCTGAAGTCCGACATAGCTGGCGCCGTCGACAAAAGACGAAAACACGTCCTTTGTTTTGGAAAGCGATGCTTCGGACCACGCGATAGCTGCTACACTCTCTCAAGGGGGGCGGCCTGTGGCTTTCTTTTCAAGGACTCTCTCCTCCGTGGAACAAAGACACTCGTATGTTGAAAAGGAGGCGTACGCCATCATTGAGTCTATTAGGCGCTGGCGGCCATATTTGCTTGGCAAATGTTTTGAGATCATTACGGACCAACAAAGTGTTGCCTTTATATGTACGACACGCAACATGCTCAACGCATTAAGAATGAGAAAATCACTCGCTGGCGGATTGAACTGGCCGATTTCTGTTACAAAATCAAATATCGCCCGGGGAGGGATAACCTCGTTGCAGATGCTTTGTCACGGCCTGCGGTGTGTGCGAGTCTTACCTCCTTTGAGGATCTGCGCATCCTTCATGACACCTTGTGCCATCCCGGCGTGACGCGTTTAGCTCATTATGTGCGCAGTCGTAACTTGTCCTATTCCATTGAGGATATTCGTCGGCTCTGTCGCACCTGTTCCGTATGCGCTGAACTTAAACCTCGTTTCTACAATCCTCCGATGGGTACGCTGGTCCAGGCCACTCGGCCGTGGGAGAGATTGGCAATGGACTTCAAAGGACCCCTGCCGGCTTCACCGGCTTCGAGTAGTTCTCGTTATTTACTCACGATCGTTGATGAGTTCTCCAGATTCCCTTTTGCTTTCCCGTGCAGCGATATGTCTGCGGCTACGGTTATCCGGTGTCTGCAGAACTTGTTTTCTATGTTTGGGAATCCGGCCTTTGTGCACACTGATCGAGGCGCGGTGTTCCTATCCTAAGATGTGAGATACTTCTTGCTCCAACATAATATCGCTTCTAGCTATACTACTCCATACAGGCCTCAGGCGAACGGACAGGTGGAACAATTTAATGGCATCATATGGAGAGCCATTACTCTGAGCCTGAAGTCCCGCGGACTAGGGCTGGACCGATGGGCTTGGTCGCTACCTGGGGCATTAAGTTCGATCAGGAGTTTACTGTGCACCGCCACTAATCAAACTCCCCACGACCGTATGTTTCGCTACCCGCGTCGATCGGGCAGTATCCGTCCTCTGCCGGGCTGGCTTGCTGAGCCCGGACCAGCCTTCCTCAAACGCGCGGTTCGCACAAGTAAATATGACCCTCTCATCGACGAGGTGCATATTCTCCAAACCAATCCCGAGCACGCTCGTGTACTGTTGCCCAATGGACGGGAGTCTACAGTCTCGGTGCGCCATCTTGCGCCATGTGGGGATACTGACGAGCCGGCTTACGGTATAGTTGATCTGACAATGGAAAATCTACCGGCTACTCCATCGCCACATGCACCCGATCCGTATGGCTTTGTGGGGCCACCGCCATTACCCGATTTAGGCGGACATTCCGATGCGGGGGATTCCGGCCTCGGGGATGTGGTACCCGGTGTCTATCGGACACGTGCCGGGAGAGAAATTCGCCGCCCTGACCGCTATGGTTGGACTGACTGACATGGACTGACAACTGCTGCTCATTGATATTGCTCTGCTGCTAACTGATGATATGTGCTGCTAGCTTGATTTCTGCCCTAGCGGAAGTGTAGTTTTAACGGTGGGGAGAATGTAATGAAATTGTGTCTAAGTTGAACCCCGGTGCTATGCTGTCTCCGACCACTGAGAGGCTTCCATAAGAACTCGGACGGACATCGCTCCGACACATTCCTGTGACATTTATTCTGTGTGGTAGTGCATACTCGAATGGTGCGTATTGCTAGATGTTCCAGGCTTGCTTGCACTAATTGCTAATCCATTGTTACTTCTATGATTACGGTATACTGATACAATGCTTGTATGATTTCTTACAGGTGTTGCTAGAGATCGAAACTGAATTAAACCTACTATTGGGACAATGTTGTAGGTCTGCTTTTTACAACAATTCACAGTTAAATATTCTGCACAGGTCCCTCCAGTACGTTCGTGTACATGTACAAGCGGCCAGGCCGAGAGAATGAGCCGGTGCTCCACGGTTAGAAAGAACGGACACAAGACAGAGTGGATGCTGCAAACCCTTAATCTCACCTCTTCAGACGAGGACATCTTGCCTCCCGTGAGACCCGGAACCATCGGATTCATCAAGTGGATTCTCTTGTCATAGCCCAGCGCTGGCAGGTACTGTGGTATAAAGCAATGGGGATCAACCATGTGTGCTCAGGTGTATTCCCATTATCTGAGCTATGTTTAGAGGCCATTGCTAGTTGGCAATAAAAACAAAAAAAACCACAAATCCAAGCCAGACATAAAACCTCAGGTTCTCGACTAAATCAGTTCAGCAAACTTGAAAACAAACGGAAAATAAATGTAACATATAAAGCTCTTTGTACCACTCACTCGCTCACTCACACAGATGTCGAAAAATATCGAAATTTTATTCATGTGCAGAATCTGGTCATGTGATTGGTTAAATGGAAGCCCTATCAATGGCTTGAAATATCAATTCATGTGCAGAATAGAATGCTGGTTACAGTGATACATGTTTACAGGTCATGGTTTTAGCGCCCCCTGTAGGTTGGGCCCGATTTCAACCCTTTAATGAGTACAGATTTTGATGCAGTAAATACACCTTCGTTATGCATCAGATATGAAGCTTGTGGCCAAGTTTCATCAGAATTTCCTGCCTGGAATTCCTGAAGGACTTCTGGTGGAAGGCAGTTCATTTCTGCCAGGTAAATGGTTCCCCATCTAGCATAATGAGTGTGGTCATACCTAAAGAGGAAAGGTAGCATCCTCCTGAAGGCATACATGTGGAGGTCCCAGACACCATCACGCTGTGCTCTGATGAAAAGCAAAAGAATGCTTACCATGTCCATATATTGCCACCAGAACTGAGAATTTGGATTGTCTTCCTGTAGTTTGTGACTAAAGGTATCCATGTGATTACGGAAGTCCTCTGTAGAGAATGTATCCAGCAGCTCTGCAAAATCATAGTCGTTGGATTGCAAAGTGCTCTGCAGTTGTTCCTTCAACTCTTTATCATGCTCGTCTAAGTAACTGTAGAGTTGGGGAAGAAGTAACTGCCACAAGGCCTGTAATGTGATCTTGTGGACTCTAACGGCACGTGTTACAACATGGCAGCGAAACCAAACTAGTTACAACTTAGGTAACAGTAAATTTGGAATCCTCAGCATCACAAACATGGGTATTGCCACTATTTTGAGCCTTCTATGTTGCTTAAAATGCAAGTTATGGCAAAAAATATGCTGAAAATGGCGGGCATTTTGTTTTTTACAATTTGAAGGTTAAGACTCCAAAATTGAACCGGTTAAACAGCATTTTTGAATTCAGCACCCTCGAATTATCCTAAAAAACTTGTTTAATCACTTTTAACACAAAATTCCTACACTATTCGAAAATTCTCAAATTTTTACTTGTCTAAAAGGAAAAGTAGAGTTTGTTGCTTTCCGGTACGTGATATCAGGTCAAGAACTTTTGGAGACAAGTATAAAGTTGTATCTGTACCAAGCTGGACATTTCAGCATCAACACCACAATTAAATCCTAAGCATACACCACATCAGTGGTTTTCATTTAGAGTGCGCAACACATGCATTCTTCTTCCTCTTTGCCGTGGTTCTTTATGCCCTCCACCCCTCCTCTCCTCCCATCCCCGTCATGCCACCCAGTACCGATACAAAAATATAAATTATAATCCAACAAGTCGCTTCCCTGAATTGACATCTCACATCATAATTAACATCTTAATGTTGTTATGGATCTGGAATACAGGGTAAATGGGCCATAGCCTAGAATAGTTATTTAATTGTGCATGTCAGTACAAGTCGATCGCTGAATTAACGCCAGGGGGGTTGACTCAGCCTGTCATCCTTCCGAGGTCGGCTAATTGAGTACCAGTTCACTGGTAATTCCCTGTTTGTCGTTAAAGGCGGCAAAAAGGGTTGGCGTCAGGAAGGGCATCCGGCCATAAAACATTGCTTCAAAAAGGGGACAAACAAACAACAACAACCACGGTTCCCGAAAAAGGCCAACCCCCGCTTTGCGGGGAAAAATGGCCTCTAAAGGTGGTTTATTTAGTACAAGTGTGCTGTAATTCCTGTAATTAAAGAGATAGTGTCGAGCAAAGTGTGGAGAAACCTCTCGTTTTTTTCCGCCATAATATCTGTTTCGAAGCACCCTGCTTACCACCGCCCCACCTCCCTGCACTTTTCTACTTTCCACGACGTTTCTGTCCATATATGGTGCTCTACTTTCAGTAAGCAGCCATTTGGTGCACCACAAAATGTGGGCAGCACAGCGCGGTCACTGGGGTGAGCGGAAGGATGCCAGGCATGCCAACCATTACCAGATGACGTCCAATCAGCACATTGCACGAGTGTGTTCAACCCACGCGGCGGGACTTTGAAAGGAGAAACAGAGGTCAGTTCATTGGGTCTGTTCATTCTGGTGCATGTTCTGGCCTCCCTGCAGTGTTCATAGCTTTGGGGTCTTGTGCTCGAGAGTTTGTGCTGGAATACGTTAATGCTGGTTCTGATTCCATTCGGATACCATCCCTCGTGCTACAACCCATAGCTCTCCGGGGGTCTCTTGCAGCTTCGGTGTTCCCACACAGCTCTCCAGTGCTCCCGCAATGCTCTCCTGTGGTGTAACCACCATAGCTCTCCGGGGGTCTCTTGCAGCTTCTGTGTTCCCACACAGCTCTCCAGTGCTCCCGCAATGCTCTCCTATGGTGTAACCACCATAGCTCTCCGGGGGTCTCTTGCAGCTTCTGTGTTCCCACACAGCTCTCCAGTGCTCCCGCAATGCTCTCCTGTGGTGTAACCACCATAGCTCTCCGGTGCTCCCGCAATGCTCATCAAACACAAACACAAACCTCAAGAACTCAGCGATATTCCCTCATCGGTGTTTCAACTCAAATAACTTTCATATTGAGTCCAACGAAAACAGGTCGCTTAAGGAGCTCGAATCACCAAGTTATGATAACCCGAACAAAACAACGCTGACCTTCTCCGCAAACGTGAAGATCTTTCGCTGATCAACACCACCAAACTGTGCATCCACCTTAAGGTATTCCTCATCCAGTGCCTGCGTAACAGCCAGGTGAAGACACATACACATCTCGTTTTTTCATTTCTGTTCCTCACAATTCTATCACACTCTATCACACTCTATCACACTCTATCACACTCTATCACACTCTATCACACACACACACACACACACACACACACACACACACACACACACACACACACACACACACACACACACACACACACACACACACACACACACACGAAATGTCACCTGCAGTCCAGGGTAGAGCAAACCACTGAGTAGAGCATGGTCCACCTGCTTCACAACCTCAGCACCAGCTTTCTTGGCATCGTGCTCAGTGACGAGTGAAGCCAAACGGTAAACGTCCAGGGTATATTCTCTACAGGAGGACAAAACATGTGTTGCATCAACATATGCACTTTGACCAAAAAACCCACACCACAACTTAATACCAAAGATTCTGCAAATTAAAAACATTTTAAAAGGTTTGGATTCACACCGGCTTAGCTGAAAGTCAGTACCACTGACGAAGCGCAGCTGGTCGATGGGCACGCCAATAGAGGTAAGGATGCCCCGTATAACCACCTTATAGTAGTGTGTACGCTGTTGCAGAAGATCCCATGGTGCCTTCATATTGTCAAGGTAAGCATGCAGGTCTGCGAGGAGAATAGTTACCTGGAAAGGTAAAAAAAAAGGGGTTTAATTAGTACGATAGTGGAATCTAGTACGAGGGGAGCATCAGGCTCTTAGTGTGTGGGAATCGAGCCTATGTTACCATACATTACCTGAAGTGCATATCCCTTTGAGTGATTTGGGCTTTTTTCTTTTTTTTGGATACAAGATCGAGGCTCATGTAAGAGCTAACATTAATCACAAAAGAAAACGGACACACAAACCATACAATAAAGGGAGCGGGAGACAAGATGGGGAGAGAGAGGGAAGCACACAAGTACAACAGCAGAGAACAGGGACAATGGGAGATCTGTGGGAGGGATGGTGCAGAGAAAGGGGGAAGGGTGGCAGTGGAAAAAAAGAAAAAAAAGAAATGGACACTGCTCGAACTTCCAGGAAAGAAGTCGGTATTTCAAAAAAGTGGATCCTGCAAAAAAAGTGAATTAACGGGGATAGAAAATATCAAGGTTTTGGATGGGGGAAGATAAGAGATGGTGGTGAACAGTTGTTTTAAAGACCTGGAGGGAAGAGAGGGATTGAAGAGAGTGAGGGAGTTTGTTTCAGAGGCGGGAGTAAAGAGGAATGAAGGAGTGAAGGTGAGCAGAGAGTCTTGATTTTGGCAATTTCACCATAAGAGGGTTGCAGGCAAATCTTGTGCGACCTGGAGGAATATTTGGGGTACAGAGCCCAGAGAGAGCTGGGGGGGGGGGGAAGGCCAGAGAGGAGTCGGTAGAAGACAGAAAGACCACCAACCTGTCTGCGGTGAGTGAGTGACAGGCCCTCAGAATCAGCTTCATCGTGGGAGATTCCAATCATGCCATTATGGCTTTTCTCACCAAAAGTAGCAAATGGAACAGTCGTACATCCGAGGTTTTGGGTTGCCCAAGAGGGCATATTAATGAATACCTTTTATTGGTTGGAAGGTGTGCAGCCAATGATTGTATGAACAAGTCACTGGTTGTCTGCCAGTCCAAAATAAACTGATGGCACTCGCTCTCCATCGGCTTCAACTTGTGTTGTTGTTGCGCTTGGGTGACGGATGTGTGCATTTAAGTTTGGTGCCCATGATGCATTCCTTCTGGGTTAAACATCCAAACATGAAGTTCTCTCCACCATCACCGTAATTGAGGCCTAAAAACTACAAAAACGGCTACTCAGGCTTGGGCGACTCAGGGGGGCGCTTTGGTGAGAACAAACACAACAACAAGCGATTGGTGAGAGCAAACACGACGAGGCTGAAAAATGCCATTAAGGCCGGTGCCGGTGGGGGTGTTTAAAAAATGGTAAAAATAGTGTGGTGTTCCGAGTATGGTTACACCTTTCATATCATGGGTTACGCAAGGAACCAACAGCCTGTCTGCCACACAGACCATCGTTCCCGCCAGTGCAAACCAAAACCAGGGGGTGCGGTGCGATCGGCGGAGATAATAATCAATGACATAACAGCGTGACGAGCGCTGTCCCGATCTCCTGTGGACTGAAGTCCAAGACCAAAGCGTCACCTCCGTCCCAGAGGCCTCAGTCCAGCCACTCTGTCGACAGACAGAGATTTCATTATTTGGTCCATATTGGCTAAACATCCAGCAGAGCCACCAATACAGATTTCGGACTTATTTGCCCCTTTTGAAGGTGCCTTTTTATAATAAAAAAAAGTTAAAAAAAAAATCAAACATTTAAACAGCTTTTGGACGTGTATCTTAACCCCACGGCCAAGGCACACTGTCCATCAAGACTGTCCCATTGGCATGCACATGCACATCAGCCCAAAGGCTGAAGCACATGGTCAATCAAAACACATACATCCTGACCCCAAAGGGCCAGAATGCATGGTCATACAATTGGACCCCTCCTCCATAGGAGTGAGTCCCCACGACTTCAACACCATGCCGTCCCGACGATGACTTATTTACCTGTATTGGGGGCCACAGGGAAGCCCTGCCTTTTTTACTATGAAAAAAGGTAAAAAGTCAAACATTTGAACAGCCTTGGACGTGCACCTTGACCCCATGGTCAAGGCACAACGTCAACAAGGCTGTCCCAATAACAATACACATGCGCCTCAACCCCGAGGGGGAAACGCATGGTCATTCAAACGCATGCATCATGCCCCCCGAAGGGCCACAATGCATGGTCATACAGTTGGGACCACTCCTCTTAATAGGAGTGAGACCCCTTAATCCACCGGCAGGGAATTACTCCTGCCAGGTCCGATTTGCATGCAGTTTTATTTACCTGTATTGGGGGCCACAGGGAAGCCCTGCCTTTTTTACTATGAAAAAAGGTAAAAAGTCAAACATTTGAACAGCCTTGGACGTGCACCTTGACCCCATGGTCAAGGCACAACGTCAACAAGGCTGTCCCCATAACAATACACATGCGCCTCAACCCCGAGGGGGAAGCGCATGGTCATTCAAACGCATGCATCATGCCCCCCGAAGGGCCACAATGCATGGTCATACAGTTGGGACCACTCCTCTTAATAGGAGTGAGACCCCTTAATCCACCGGCAGGGCATTACTCCTGCCAGGTCCGATTTGCATGCAGTACTTATTTACCGCCAGAGGGCGGCACACTGCAAAAAAGATCTAACCAATGAGGACCAAACTCGTCTATTAAGTTGATCAAGGCACCTCCTAGCTTTAATGGTGAGCACCAGCCACGGATTATGTCTCACACGGTAAAAAACGCATAACCCGCAAGGAACCAACAGCCTGTCTGCCACCCAGACCATCATTCCCGCCATTACAAACCAAAACCAGCGCTCGTCACACTGTTATGTCGTTGATTACATATATATATATGTACACAAACAACAACACAACATGCATTTTAAGGCCATTTTCCCTGTGAGAGCGGGGGTTAGCCTTGCGGTCCCCATGACAATCTTCTCCATTTTGCCCTATTTTCTGCATCTCTGCATTTCCACAAGTTTATAAAAGCAGAACGTACAGGGAACTGGCATCTTCATCTTCAGTCTGTGCAAGACATGTTGCCGTATTTTGCTGCTGCTGGACACAATTTATATGTGAAATCAGCTTACATGTACTTGCAAAATATGCAAAATCTAGAAGCAGATCACCCTGAAGTGTACACCTGCTTTGAATCTGGACACCATGTACTCAGGAGAAGTGATCGTTTTTGGGCTGGCTTATCTACAGATCTTGTAATAGAGCAGGTTTTAATGAGAAGCATTAAAACAACAGGTGGATTGACTAGAGGACACGGAATGTCAGAATCTCAGAGAGCACAGTGGTTACTCTCCAGACCAGCTTGTGCAGACATCAACATTGCCATGCAGCAGTTTACAGACACTGAATTCTACACAAGTGAACAGCACAAAGAAGACACGCCAGGAAGAAAATCTAGAGATTACAATGACACCAAGACAATTTTGTCTTTCCTTGAGGATAGAAATCCATTTGCAGAGGATCCAACCCTTCGGAACATAGCAACTGGTGTGACAGCAGATGCAAGTGTAAATGTTGACAGAGCAAAATAAGTTGGCCTTCGTGTCCTCAAATCAATGGTTTCTCAGAATGTACAGAGCTACACCTTTAAGAAGGCAAACCAAGCTGTAACCCTTGGAGCCAAGACAGCAGTGAAGATAGATGGAGAATCAGTACAGGTTGACCCTCAGCTCCTGTTTCAACGTTTAATTACAGCAGCTAACGGCCTCTTTGATGACATCTCGGAAGTCTTCACTTATGAACTCTGTAGCTTTCCTTCTTCATTGTTTGACTCATCTGGTCTCCTCAGAGAGGCACAGAAGCCAGCACTTGCAGATGCAATATGGACTTTAGCCGGATATGACATGCCAGCACCAAACGTAGAAGATCTGCATCATGTTTTTGACGGTGGTTCTCTGCTGCAACGCATACCATGGCCCCAAGGATCTAGTTTTGCATCCCTCTGCAAATTGTATGTAGAGTATGTCTTGAAGTACTCAAATCCCACAGTTGTTTTCGATGGGTATTGCAATGGCCCATCCACAAAAGGCCATGCTCACATGCGACGCACTGGTGGAACATACGGACCTGAAGTCAGATTCACAGAGGATATGCATCTCAAATCCAAGAAGCAGCAGTTTTTGACCAACTCTGCAAACAAACAACGTTTCATCAATCTGCTCAGCAAGAAGATGGAAGAAAAGGGAATCAAGACGTTACATGCTACTGGGGATGCTGACCTGCTGATTGTCCGGACTACAGTGTCATCAGCATCTGCAAACGTGACAGTATTAGTTGGAGAAGACACCGATCTTCTTGTGCTTCTATGCTACCATGCAGACATCTGCTCAATAGATATCTACTTCAAGTCGGAGGCCAAACAAACAGCTGTTAAGAAAAAGCGTGTGTGGAACATCAGATGCATCAAGCAAAGACTTGGCCCTGAAATATGTTGTTTGCTCCCATTTGTTCATAGCATAACAGGATGTGATACAACATCTCGTTTGTATGGAATTGGAAAGGGAGCTGCATTGAGAAAACTTAAAAGTGACCCTCATTTCAAGCACCAAGCTGAAGTATTTTCCAGAAAGGCATCAAAGGAGGAAGTCGTTGTGGCTGGGGAGAAAGCACTTACCTGTCTGTATAATGGTAATCCTGGGGAAGGCTTGGATCTATTGAGGTGCAGGAACTTTTGCAGCAAAGTCATGACCAATACCTTATTTGTCCATGTTCATGTCTTACCGCCAACGTCAGCAGCAGCCAGACACCACAGTCAGCGTGTTTACTTGCAAGTTCAGCAGTGGATAGGGCAAGATGGGGATTTGATTCCAGAGGACTGGGGATGGATTACAGCCGGTGACAGACTTCAGCCTATCCGTACCCACTTGCCTCCAGCACCAGAGAAACTACTGAAGATCATAAGATGTAACTGTAAAACAGATTGTGACAGTCGACGCTGCAACTGCAAGAAACATGGTTTGCAGTGTTCAGTTGGATGTGGAGACTGTCGTGGCATCAGTTGTTCAAATGCACCTTCTGTTGACCTTCAAGCCGACCTTCACGGGGAAACATAGACATTCCTAAGGCAAAGGAAAGTGAAAAAGGTAGTCCACATTATGAAGACGTTTATTTGAAATGAGATTAGGCTGTTTAATAGATGAAATGATAATCTGATAACACAGTGATGTGTAATCAAATTCGATAACAATCGGACTGTTTCATATCAAGGCGGTTAAAAACCACATACAGGGTGGGTCAAGGAAAACCTAATTTTGAAAATGTTACCCAAGCTGAATGTTTCTAGACTTTTTATATGTCATGTAGGAAACAGTTCTTATATTGAAACAACTAAAATACATTCTTTTGCAATTTGTTTGAGGTTAGCATATTTTCGGTCATAGATTGACTGGACTAGATGGCCTGCGCTACAACCCTGACTTCTTGGTTGGGGAGGGCGTAGGCCTCCGGCCACTTGGTGAAATAGTCCATTACAACAAGGATGTACTTATTACCTTGGCGGGTGCAGGGCAGCGGTCCTAGAATATCCATTGCCACCCGCTCAAGGGGGGCCCCCACCTGGTGTAATTGAAGGGGGGCCCTCATCCTCCGTGCTGGTCCCTTTTTGGCAGAACAGGCGTCGCATCTCCGACACCAGTCCTGTATGTCGCGCCCCATATTAACCCAATAGAACCTCCGGCGGACCCGAGATGTAGTCTTTGTCCTGCCCAAATGGCCGCCGGAGCGGGTACCATGCACCTGTTGTAATATGACGTTCTTAAATTTGTCAGGGACTATCACCAGCCAGGAA
Organism: Myxine glutinosa; assembly: GCF_964187855.1. Lineage (NCBI taxonomy): Eukaryota > Metazoa > Chordata > Myxini > Myxiniformes > Myxinidae > Myxine > Myxine glutinosa. Next base: position 116,361,845 of record NC_136265.1, read on the forward strand.
GTTCTCTCAGAGGGAACCTCCACCCACTTGCGATATAAGATGTTATCCTTCAATTCCAGGGTCTGCCACTGAGCCCAATACGCCTTGGTTTGCGCCCCGGGTGGGGTGACCTCTTCCCCCTTTGGTCTTTGCCCCAATTTGACCCATTTGAACACCGGTCCCAGGACGGGATCCTCCTGCTGGGCCGTGCTCCATGCCAAAGTTCCGAATTCTTCATCTGCGGTTAGTGTAAAAATTGGCCCTTTCACCCGGGTTGCCCGGACGACGAGAATCGGGGCAGAATCGCCCAATTGCTCCCTCTCCTCGTGTCTCGCACAAAATTTGCAGTTTTCCCCCAGACAAGGACGCCGAAAGAGTGCGTCAGCATTACCATGGGCCTTCCCGGCCCTATGGGTCACATTAAAATCGTACTGCTGCAACTTTTCCAACCACCTTCCAATTTGGCCCTCCGGTTCCTTGAACTGAAGGAGCCATTGGAAGGAGGAATGGTCAGTTCGAACCAAAAATTTCCACCCGGATATGGTTCATGGCAGCCAGAATAGCCAATAATTCCTTGCGGGTTACGTAATAATTTCGTTCGGGCCTACTTAAGGCCCGACTATAATAACCAATCACTCTCTCCACGCCCTCCTGTGTCTGAGACAAAACTGCGACCAATCCTTCCTGGCTTGCATCCGTGTCCAGGGTAAATGTCCCGTTACTAGTGGGGTAAGCTAGAAGGGGTGCGGATGTCAAACACCCATTCAATTTTAGGAAGGCCTCTTGGCACTCCCTTGTCCAATTAAATCGCTTCCCCTTCTCCGTAAGCCGGTGGAGGGGGCGGGCCAACTCTGCAAATTTCGCCACAAAGCGCCGGGGGTAGTAGGAGCAGAGTCCCAAAAATCCCCGCACCTCCTTGATGGTACGTGGTGCGGGCCACTCCTCTACCGCTGTAATTTTGCCTGGGTCTGTTTTTACCCCCTCACGGCCAATAACGTGACCTAGATAGGCCACCTCTCTTGCAAACAAGGTGCACTTACTCGGGCTCAGCTTCAACCCTGCCTGTCTGGGGCACCCGAACACCTGGTCCAAATTAGCTAAAGCCTGGGGGAATGTTTTGGCATGTACTAGGACGTCATCCAGGTATACCAGGCATGATTGCCATGGCATGCCGCCTTGTACATGTTCCATTAATCGCTCAAAGGTGGCGGGGGCGTTACACAAACCAAACGGCATCACAGTGAACTGATACAGCCCCTTACCTGTGGAAAATGCCGTTTTCTCCTTCCCTGTCCTATCCATCTCCACCTGCCAATACCCACTCTTGAGGTCTAACGTTGAAAACCAATTTGAGCCAGCAACGGCATCGAGGGTGTCATCAATTCTTGGCAGGGGATATGAGTCCTTGAGTGTCGCGTTGTTTAGCTGGCGATAGTCCACGCAGAACCGCGTGGTCCCATCTTTCTTTTTGACCAGCACAACAGGTGACATCCAGGGACTTCCCGAGGGCTCGATGACGCCTGCATCGAGCATCTTTTCAACCTGCTTGTCAGCTTCCGCCCTCTTGTTCCAAGGGAGCCGTCGGGCGGGCTGACGAATAGGCCGGGCCTCACCGGTGTGGATCTGATGTTTCACCAGGCCCGTACGTCCAATATCCTTGGGGGACAAGGAGAAGAGATCCAAATGGGATCCAATCAGTAAGTGTAAGGCCTCCCTCTGGGTACCTCCCAACTCTACGCTACTACGATTTACCATCTCGCAAATGGGATCGGGCCAATTCCTACTATCTATTGGAGGCTCCCCCTGGGGCCGGCTCGGCTGGACGTTCTCGCCCCTCACTGACGCGACTTTTCTAACTGGGGTGCAGCCAGCTACCTTCGTGCCCCTCACTATAGTGCGTGGTTCTGTACTAATATTAATTACTCGAATGGCCACTACCGGCCCATCCGTTTTTACAAGGGTGAGGCCCACGATTAAACCAGGTATGGATCGCGCTGCCACCGGTCCGACCAGGCCGCAGGACTCCTGCCATGTCGGGCGAGCTGACCATCGGGCCGGCACTATGGCCTCGGCCCCCGGAGGGATGGTCACGGCCTCAGGAGCCTCCAGCTCCACCCTCTCGGCCGTGCTCACCCCCTCCAATGGTAGCTCTTCCACTCCCACTTGCAGGATCCCCCGGCTCAAGTCGATTTTACAACCGCTGGCAGTCAACAAATCCAACCCTATTAAGCATGGGTCGCACACCTCCGCCACCGAAACCTCTATCTCACTCTTTACCGACCCCAACTTGAGACAAAACCACGCCCTATGATCGGAGCCGTTGCCCCGGTAGCCAGCTGCAAACTATGATTTTCCAGACGCTGGATTTTACCCCAGCCGCCTGCACTCGAATTAAGGATCACGGGGCTGATGATCGTGGCACTGGCTCCCGTGTCCACAACGGCGTCTACCCCCACGCCGGCAATTTTGCATCAAATTGTGAGGCTACCTGTACCAATTTGGCCACAATGAATGACCTGTCGCGTCAATGAGGGCTTTTCTCCACCCCCTACTGCCGAACACCGCCCTGCATGCCCGGCACATTCTAGTTTCCCGGGCCCTGGCGGGGGGGTGTCTGAGGTCGGCTAGGCCGATCGATACGGGGCGGAGTTGAGGGCATCGGCTGGCGGGGACCGTCCCGGCGGGGGGCTCGACACTCCCACGCACAGTGACCCAGCCGAGCACAATTATAGCACCTCACCTGGTCAGGTGCTTGCCTCCGGTATTCCAAATTCCCCCCCCCCCCCCCCCCTGAATGTCCAAATTGGTGTACTTTGCCGTGGACTACCGGGTGCCACTGCTGGGGCCGCCTGCCATGGTCCAGGCCCCGCCAGGCACCGATCCACCAGCCTCCGGACCATGCTCCCCAGGTCAGGGCCCCCTTCCGAGGCGGGCCCCCTAGGGGGGCCGCCACCCATCACGGGCCCTACCTGATGCACCGCCACTGCGTGGCGCTCGCCTCCCAGGGCCAGCGGCCTCGCTGCTTCCCAACGGGCTGCAGCGTCGGCCGCCTGACTCATGGTCTGCGGGCGCCACATGGCGAGCTGTTGTCGGAGCTCCAGATCCGGAAGAGCCTGGATAAAGTGATCCAGCGCCAGGCTTTCCTGGGAACTCGCTGCCATGTCCGTGTGTGCGATTCCAACTGCGCGGCGAATGTCATGGGCAAGTTCCCCGATTGTCTCCTGGGGCTTGCGTTTGCGCTGAGCAAGCTGAGCTTTAACAAGCTCGCTTTGCTGTTCAATGCCGAAACGATTAATTAAGGCCGCGCGGAGAGCTGGCAGGTGAGAGCACCCGGTGGTAAAGCTGTCAGCACCTCCGCCGCCGCACCGCAAAGTGCTCCCACAAGGTGTACTCCACCTTCGTCCGGATTCCAACCGTTGCCTCTACACACGTATTCAAACTGCGCCAGGTACGCCCTCAGATCACTCTTGCCATCATACGGCGCGAGTGGGACCTTGTGGGCGCCCGAAGGCCGGACCCCGTGCGTCACTCCTTGCGGGATCAGCGCGGGACCAAACCGTTCGGGCCCCCACAGTACACTATTCCCGGGGGGCTCCCGTGCATCCCCCGTCCCTCCAAACACTACCCCTCTTGGTGTCGATGCCTGGGTCGCCCTTCCGCAACCCACTACCCACTCCATACCCGCACACCCTTGCTCACCAATACCCCTCTCACTCCCCATAGTCGGACATCCTTGCACACCTCCTCTTTCCATACACTCCGGACCAGTCATACACCTCACCATTGGTCCCTCACGAACACCGGGTCTAAACCAACACCCAAGCCCCCTGAATCTCTCCTCACACCATATACATTTCCGAGAATATCGCCACTCACCTCGGCACCTCGTCTTCGCTCCTCCTCTGCCACCTGCAAACTCTTTATTTGGTTAGTAAGCACATCATCACGATTTGAGCACAGACTTTGTACGTAATCCATCACTTCCTCCTTTATCTCCCTCTGAGTTTCCCTCAGTCTCTTCTTAATTTCACTTACCCCCTCTTCCACTTCCTCTAATTTTTGTTTCACCTCTTTCATTTCCCCGTGCGCTCCCTCCATTTCTTCCTCTAATGCCACCTTGGTCATTTCTATGTGCGTCCTTACTTCCCGTTCTTTTGTCTCCATTGCCTCTGTCACCTTGTCCAACCTTTTTGTCAACCCCTCATGTACCATCTGACATTCCCTCTTTGTCGCTATGAGTTCCTTTTTTATCTCCTTCTGTGTCGCCCTTAACCCCCCGATTACCGCAGTGTTCTTCTCCACTTGCTCCCCTAATTCCTTTTGTCCCACCGTCAGCTGCTCTACTCCCTTCGTCAGATCTTCTATGCCGCCCTGTAACCTAGCCGTACTATTTCTCACCTCTTTCTCCATACGCTCCTCACCCCGCTTTACCTCCTCGCGTACCCCCGCGACCTCCTCGCCCACACCTCGTCTGATCTCCTCCCCCATTTCTCCCATCTCTTTGGTAGATGCTGCGCTCATCTGTTCCAAATCATTCCTCTGGGCATACAATTTAGTTTCCAACCCGATTTTCACCGCCTCTGTCTGATCTCCCATTTGTTTAATTTCCCGGGCGGATTGCTCCCCTATTTCCCTCAATTTGCCTTCCATTGTGTTTTCTAACCCCGTTAACCCATTCTTCACCCCTTTCATCCCGTCGTCTAACCCCTCAAATTTGTTGTCTAAACCCCCAAATTTATCGTCTAAACCCTCAAATTTACTGTCTAAACCCTCAAATTTGGCTTCTAGCCCCCCGATTTGATTTCCCATATTACTTAACCCGTCTCTCAATTGCTCACTGGTACCCCTCGCTTCGTCCCTCATTGCTCTGATTTCCGCCCTTGATTTGTCCCCCTGCAGGTTCAGGGACGCCTGCATTTGTGCCATAAATTGCTCCATGAGGGCCTGCATTTGGACCACCCCCATTGGCGCAGCGGGTGCGGCTACCGCGCGCTCGTGCGAGGCGCCCTTTTGTGCACCTGAAACCTCGTGCGCGAGGGCGCCATCTTGTGCACCTGATACCACCGCAACCACATCCTCATTGCTCTCCTCCTCTCTCTCCCCCATATACATTTCCCTGGGGTCCTGGGTCGCTTCTACCCCTTCTATCTCCCCCACCGGCACCCGATCGCCTTGATTATCCATGGCACGATTTTAAAATTTAGGATATAAAATTAAATTTTGGCCACTCGTAATTTCGAGTGCGTTAAGCGCACTTCGGGTCCGAATCTCGCTCCTGACACCAATTGTTGTGGATCTCACTGTCGGCCCCTTTTTCCCCTTACCAAGGGGGGATTAATCCCCTTGTCTGCGACTGACCGACGTGAGTCCTGAAACTGCCCAGCTCCCTCCACGAGGCAGGTGAGCAACCTCGTTCGAGACCGCGGACAAGATGTTATTTTGCCGAGCGGATTAGCAGCCCGCGGCTCGAACCATTAGCAATACTAAACCCGATCCTAAACGTTGGCCAAATCGTGCCACAGGTATTCAATGGGGAAATCACAAAGACGATAGGATGTGAAGGAAAGAAGGCAGAGTAAGGAAGAACAGGAATTTATTCCTAATTACTATCTATCTATAATTCCAGTAATCTCTGTGTGTCTGTGACCGCTGTTTCTCGACAACCACGGGTCCGATATACTTTTAACTTGCCAGGTATATTGCTGGGGACCCGAGGATGTGCCTTTTCAAGGTTTCATATTAATCGGACAATTACTTACCGAGCTATGTCCAAAAAACGATTCAACCAATCAGAGAGCAGCGAGCTATCACGTGTGCCGAACGTGGCGATCAGACTCTGCCTCGGACGGCACATTTGACAGCGTATTCATTTATTTCACGTTGGAAAACTATGTTGCCGTTAAACTATGTTTTAAAACGAATTCAAACTGCGATTAAATTAAAACGATTCATCGTAACTGCGATTTGCGAACTTCCGGACAGTGAAGACTGTCCGGCAGCACGCTTTCCGGCAGCCAATCACAGAACGCTTTGTTGCGTAGGCGTGGCCGATGTGAGACGAGCGGAGCTGAGCGCGTTACGAGCTGACCGCCATTACGGTACGTAATTCGATTTCCTATGCGCATTATTTCTCCCAATTCAGTCAGAGCGAAGGGCGGAAGCGAAGAGCGTTGTTTTTTTTGTTTACGGGCGTACGGGCGGGGTAGAGCGTACGGGTAGCGTTTTTTTTTTTTTTTGGCAAGGAACGGGCACCCACGTACGGGCAATGCCCTAGTTTACACAATCAAAGGAACCAAGGAGGAGGAAAGAAACGAAAATAATGACAGAAGGAGAAGACACAGTGCAATTCTACTTATCTATACAGGCTTACTTATACCCCAGGGACAAGACACACAAAACAAACTCACGTACACAAAAGGATGGAATGGCAGGAATGGGTGGAGGGATGAGAAGGTTCAGGTCCGTGCAAACGGCAGGGCTGGAGGTGACAGCTCCGACTCCTCGCACTCTGGTTCACAGAACGGGCGACAGGGAGATCCGAAGACCGCGGCACGTCGAGGTGCGCGTGCCCGCACTGGTCGTTCTTCAGAGTGATGGTTGGTATCGCGAGCAGGGCATGACAATTCTCATTCGCTTTCCTCTCCAGAACTCACTCTCTCCTCCTCAACTGAACTCTCTCAACTGGGCTCCGGTGGACTGCGGTGGGAGGCTCCGGGCGATGGGTTATATAACCACGCCCATGGAACTTTCGCGAACCTCCTCGAACGCTCTCTCTCCGCCCTCTCAGGCCAAACCCCTCATCCTTGGTTGGTTGATCGGGGGCTGGCTCACTCCTTCTCATGATGAGGTGGAGACACGCCTTTCTTCTCCGAGCTGACCGCGTGCGTAATGGAGTTTGGGGTGAAGAAAACCGCCCAATGCACTGGCACTTCGAAGAGATGATTGGGGGAAACTTGAAAAGGGAACTATCTTATGTCATTTGGTGCAATGCAGAGTCAACTAGTGTGAAACAGGGCCTTAAATTAACATAGAATAAGAAATAACTATTTAGAAGGGTATATGATTTTCTACGTGCATGCGATGGATTAACTAAAGGGACGACCTTTGACCTTTACACACAAAACGAAGGTATTTACAAGAATCATTACATTTACACAGGGTGATATTTACAAACAGGATTCTCAAATCCGCAACAATATATATACTGTATATGTATAGTCACGTGAAAAAGTAAGTACACCCCATGTAAAGTTTTGACTTTTTCAACATATTTCAACATACAGCTATTTGATCTTCGCAAATACAAATTTCGCATGTGGAAAAAGTAAGTACACCCCTACATTTATCACTGCTTCAAATACCTAAAATTAGAATCAGGTGCACCAGCTCAAGTGCACCTGTGGTGTATGCTTATGAGGAGTGACAGGGAGAGGAGAGGAGTGAGAGGAAGAGGAGTGAGAGGAAGAGGAGTGAGAGGAAGAGGAGTTAGAGGGAGAGGAGTGAGAGGAAGAGGAGTGAGAGGGAGAGGAGTGAGAGGTCACATAGTAAATAAATTGTGTAGGTTACATCATTTCTGGATCTGATCAATTGGCAGTAACCATTTTGTAAAACTGAATGTGTAACATCTAATTTAGAAAGTTGCTGTGTTGTCATCATTTACACCAATCATAATACAAACAATAATTTTGCACAAATTTATTTGTAGTGTTTGTGATATTACATTTTTATAAGCAATTTAGGTTGAAAAAATATATAAAAGAACACCTCAGCACATACATACGGGAGGGTTAGGTGCAGACTTAAAGGTTGGGATGATTACACCTCACCACCACGTAATTCAAAACACCTCACCACCAAGTAATCCAAAACACCTCACCACCAAGTAATTTAAAACACCTCACCACCACGTAATTCAAAATACCTCACCCCCATGTAATTTAAAACACCTCACCACCACGTAATCCAAAACACCTCACCCCCACGTAATCCAAAACACCTCACCCCCATGTAATCCAAAACACCTCACCACCACGTAATCCAAAACACCTCACACCCAAGTAATCCAAAACACCTGACCCCCACGTAATCCAAAACACCTTACCACCAAGTAATCCAAAACACCTCACCCCCACGTAATCCAAAACACCTCACCACCAAGTAATTTAAAACACCTCACCCCCACGTAATCCAAACACCTTACCACCATGTAATTCAAAACACCTCACCACCACGTAATTCAAAACACTTCACCACCACATCATTTAAAACACCTCACCACCACGTAATTCAAAACACCTCACCACCATGTGATTCAAACCACCTCACTACCACATAATTTAAAACACCTCACCACCAAGTTATTCAAAACATCTCATCACCAACTAATCCAAAACACCTAAACATCACTTCATTTAAAAACACCTCACCACCACATAATTCAAAGTACCTCACCACCACGTGATTCAAAACCACAACCACGTTATTAAAAACACTTCAGAACCACGGAAACAAAAGTTTCAGTGAGTAGTTCAGTGATAACAGACACTGCCCAGATATGTAGATATATAGATAAATGACTGTACCAAAGTTGCTGTTTTTCCATGGTTTACACCAATCATAATTCAAACAATCATCATGCACAAACGTATTTGTAATATTCGTGATACAACATTTTATAAACAATTGACGTTGAAAACTTAGGTTGGGGGCAAAAAAAATTTTCACAAAAAATAATTTTAAAACAATTGGAAAAATTTTCACAAAAAATTCCCTTAGGACATACCGACATTCTGTCTGTCTGTCTGTTGGCTGTCTGTCCGGGGTGTGGCTTACTCGGTTTGCAGAGTAGCTCCACCCATAGCTCCACCCATTCTGGGAGTGGCTTCATATAATTATAAACAAATATCCACCATTTTATTAACTCACATAGCTTTGAGGCCTGTTTTGTAGGCCCGTGGTGTCTTGCTCTCTCTCCCAGTTTGATTTCAAATCAAATTCGATATACCATTTCATTTTTCACAGTCGCTAACAGTTTTAGACTCGGTTGAAAAAAAACGGGAAGAAAATCCGATGAAAGTTGCCGTTTATAGAACGAAATGAATTCTCAAACGCCTGTAACTTCAAGGCCATTGAGTCTCTCTCACGCCTTTATCTCCAATCTAATCTAACTCACCATAAGATTTCATTTTTATCGATGGTTTCAGACTCGGTGTCAGCAATAATTGAGAACATTCCACACACGCGGGAAAATGCAGAGATATATTTTTAAAAATCGCGTCATGGTGTATCATACACCGCCCAACATGACACCGACGGCAACGTGTCAATATATATTAAAAATTCGCTTTTGCTTTTCCGTTAAGATATATTACTTTTTCGTTTGATGACAGTCGTCACAAAAACGTCAACAATGATGCCGACATATATTTCTTCGTTTTTATTTCATTCAACATTATTAGCCGGAAGTAAAATATGTTTCAGGAAATTACCGAGAGATATTTCTTCGTTTTTTTTATTAGTTATGTGCGCATACACTTTAAATAGGTTTATTTGAAATCTTTAATTTTCCACAATATAATTTACTTGCCATTTATCATTTGATGATTACGAGACACTTCCTCTTGAGGATCGTGACAATTCATGCGCTGCGTGGAAACTTCCATTTCCAAAATGAATGCGACGATCGATGAAGAACGCAGACTTGAACAGGATGTAGCAAGAAAGCGAATGAGACGGGCAAACGAGTCCGGCGACGAACGTCAATGCAAACTGGCGGAGTCACCCGTGGGAATCCCACGGGCATGGACGTGTGTGACATTTCGACATATTGAGTTAGATGCTACACATTCATTTTTACAAAATGGTTACTGGCAAGTCATCAGATCCAGAAATGGTGTAATGAACACAATTTATTTACGCGCAAGCAAGAAAGCAAGACAGCCCGATTTCGGATTCCGACGGGCGAGACGGGCCGACGGGCGAGACGGGCCGACAGGCAAGACGGGCCGACGGGCAAGACGGGCGAGACGGGCCGACGGGCGAGACGGGCCGACGGGCCGATTTGGAGCAAGAAAAAGAACGAGACGGGAGAAAAACGAGAGAAACGAGACGGGGAAAGCCGATTGGAGAGGCGAGTGAGGCGGGATTGGAGAGGCGAGTGAGAAGCGATTGGAGAGGCGAGTCAGGAGCGATTGGAGGGGCGAGTGAGGAGCGATTGGAGGGGCGAGTGAGGAGCGATTGGAGAGGCGAGTGAGGAGCGATTGGTGAGGCGAGTGAGGAGCGATTGGAGAGGCGAGTGAGGAGCGATTGGAGAGGCGAGTGAGGAGCGATTGGAGAGGCGAGTGAGGAGCGATTGGAGAGGCGAGTGAGGAGCGATTGGAGGGGCGAGTGAGGAGCGATTGGAGAGGCGAGTGAGGAGCGATTGGAGAGGCGAGTGAGGAGCGATTGGAGAGGCGAGTGAGGAGCGATTGGAGAGGCGAGTGAGGAGCGATTGGAAAGGCGAGTGAGGAGCGATCGGAGAGGCGAGTGAGGAGCGATTGGAGAGGCGAGTGAGGAGCGATTGGAGAGGCGAGTGAGGAGCGATTGGAGAGGAGAGTGAGGAGCGATTGGAGAGGCGAGTGAGGAGCGATTGGAGAGGAGAGTGAGGGATTGGAGAGGAGAGGAGTGTGAGGGATTGGAGAGGTGAGGGATTGGAGAGGAGAGGAATGTGAGGGATTGGAGAGGAGTGCTAGGTGGAGAGAGGAGAGTGTCAGGTGGAGAGAGGAGAGTGTCAGGTGGAGAGAGGAGAGTGTCAGGTGGAGAGGAGTGAGGGGTCACATATTATGTGAAATAAATAAATTGTGTTCATTACACCATTTCTGGATCTGATGAATTGCCAGTAACCATTTTGAATGTGCAGCATCTAACTCAATATGTCGAAATGTCCCATGGGTGACCCCACTATATTTCTTCGTTTTTATTTCATTCAACATTATTATCCGGAAGTAAAGGTTCACATGTTCATTTCACGTGTGCAAAAACAAACTCCATTTCACGTGTGCATGGACATAAAACACAGACGGGAAATTGCTAAGAGATATTTCGTTCGAAGCAATTCTACACCGCCCAAATAAAATATTTCACCGATACACCGAGCGAATTTCAGCAAATTTCAGCGAATTTCACCGAGTTTCAGGAAATTACCCAGAGATATTTCTTCGTTTTTATTTCATTAGTTACTAGCAGAAGTACTCAGCGTTGCCGGGCGGGGGAGGGGGGAAGGGCACGTACACTTTAAACATGTATTGGGATGTGGGATATATACATGTGGGACGTGTGTGTGTGTGTGTGTGTGCGTGTGTGTGTCTGCATGCGCGTGCATATGTGTGTGTGTGTGTGTGTGTGTGTGTGTGTGTGTGTGTGTGCGCGTGCATATATGTGTATGTGTATATATATGTCTGTGTGTGTGTGTGTGTCTGTATGTGTATATGTGTGTGTGTGTGTGTGTATATGTGTGTGTGTGTGTTTGTGTGTGTGTGTGTATGTATGTGTGTGTGTGGGTGTACATGTGTGTATGTGTATATATATGTGTGTGTATATGTGTATGTGCATATGTGTGCATGTGTGTCGGTGTACATGTGTGTGTACACATGTGTATGTGTGTGTATATATGTGTGTATGTGTATATATGTGTGTGTCTGTATGTGTATATATGTGTGTCTGTATGTGTATATTTATGTGTGTGCATGTGTGTGTATCCATATGTGTATGTGTATATGTGTGTATGTGTATATGCATGTGTCGGTGTACGTGTGCGTGTGTGTGTGTGTGTGTGTTTGCGTGTGTGTGTATATATATGTGTGTGTGTATGTGTATATGTGTGTCGGTGTACGTGTGTGTGTGTGTGTGTGTGTGTGTGTGTGTGTGTGTGTGTGTGTGTGTGTGTGTGTGTGTGTGAGAATAAGAGAGAGACCGAATTGTGATACAGAAATGAAAAAACGAGGTGTGTGTGTGTGTGTGTGTGTGTGTGTGTGTGTGTGTGTGTGTGTGTGTGTGTGTGTGTGTGTGTGTGTTATTGTGAAACAGGTGCAGCATCTAACTCAATATGTCGAAATGTCACACGTCCATGCCCGTGGGATTCCCACGGGTGACCCCACTAGTATATATATATATATATATATATATATATATATATATATATACTAGGGCATGCCCGTACTATATATATATCTAAAATTATATCCCCCCCCCTCTATTTACATGAAATGGTTTGGTCCAAAGCGAACGGCTTGCGAGTACGGTGACAATCCCCCCCCTCTATTTACATGAAATGGTTTGGTCCAAAGCGAACGGCTTGCGAGTACGGTGACAATCCCCCCCCCTCTATTTACATGAAATGGTTTGGTCCAAAGCGAACGGCTTGCGAGTACGGTGACAATCCCCCCCCTCTATTTACATGAAATGCTTTGGTCCAAAGCGAACGGCTTGCGGAGTTTGTAAAGAAATCGCCATAGCTCGGTAACTACTTGTCCGATTAATATGAAACCTTGAAAAGGCACATCCTCAGGTCCCCAGCAATATACCTGGCAAGTTTCAAGTATATCGGACCCGTGGTTGTCGAGAAACAGCGGTCACAGACAAACATACAAACATACAAACATACACACAGAGATTACTGGAATTATAGATAGATACATATACTGTATATATATATATATATATATATATATATATATATATATATATATATATATATATACATATATATGTATATATATATATATATATATATATATATATATATATATATATATATATATATATATATATATAGTTACGGTTTTCAGAACCGTCACTTGTAAATAATAATCCCTTGTAAATAACTCCCTGTAAATATTCCCATTTGGTAAAGGTCAAAGGTCACACCCTAGTTAGTCCATATTGCAACACGTAGGGCACCAAAGGAACTTCTTCAGTTATTTCATTAGTATGTGTTTCAGGTAAAGCCCCTGTCACACCTTGACGATTTAGCCAGCGTATGCCGACGTATCAAAATTGAGTGTTGGTGTGAGTCATACGCTGGCATACGTCGACAAATTTTGTGCATGCACAAAAATTGTCGACGAGCTCGGCGTACTATGCCGTATGCCAGCGTGCTTCAGCATGCTCTTAATGTAGCCAAATTTTTCATACGTCGGCATACGCTGGCTAAAACGTCAAGGTGTGACAGCGGCTTAAGGCTCTGTTTCCAATAGTTTGACTCTGCGTTGCATTAATCAAATAACATAGGCCCCTTTTCAAATCCCATTCATTTTGCGGCTTGGCCCCCCTCCAAATTGTATTGCGCGCCTCTGCCAGTCGCAGCCGCCACAGCGCTCGATCGAAACGCCATTAACCATGCGGTCAGAGCGGAGAAGAAGGGGGAGGAGTTATCGGAGCGGGGCATAGCCCTGTTAAGGGCGGAGTCGGTGAGCCCTCGCGACCAACCAGGGCCGAGGCGAGCTCACCGATGGGTGTGTCCAAAAAGCACGTGGCTTGATACGCGAGCACGTAATATAAGCGCTCGCGTGGGACTACTTAGAGAGTCGGTCGGTCGGAGAGAGTTGGAGTCTCTGAGTCGGAGTCTGAGAGCCGGCCTGGGAGAGTGACACCGTTGGAGTGAGAGTGACGAGAGAATGAGATCCACGACGAGAGACGCGGGTGGAGAGTCACGAGTCACGATTCCCCCGATTCACGGACGCAATTCCTCCCCGATATATGAACCTTTCCAGGGCTCGCCCAGAGCGCTCGGGCATGCCCAGCCTCGACTTGCCAGGCCGCGTCCAGGACGCCCGGGCATGTCCAGACTCGCCTTTCCAGGACTCGCCCTTGACACCCCGGGCATGCCCGGTCTCGGTTTTCCCGGGCAAACGCCCGGGCATAAATGTGTATATATATTGCTGCCCGATAAACGGGCTTTTCAGAATACCTGAGCTGTTTTGTTTCAATAAAGCAACTCGGATGAATTCCGTCTTTGGTCGCGTCAATTCTTTCGACTCGCGTTGGAGCGCAGCTCCTTCACCGCTGGTGACCTACCGACATGGACACGGCAGTGACTCTTAAACTGCCTACCTTCTGGGAGGCTCACGCGGCTGTTTGGTTCGCCTAGGCGGACTCCCAGTTAACCCTGCGAGGCATCACCGCGGACGACACCCGCTTCCACCACGTCGTGGCAGCGCTCGGTTCCGCCACGCGGCCCGCGCTCTGAGCCTCCTCGAGCACCCGCCGGCTGCCGACAAGTATGACATGCTGAAGACGCTCCTCCTCGACGCTTTCGCCCTCTCACCGGCGACACGCGCCCGTCCGAGCGCATGGACTATATGCTCTCGTTGCTCGGTGAGCACTCTCCGGATTTTCTGTTACGCGAGCTGTTCCTTCGCCAGCTGCCTCACCCGGTACGCCTCGCCCTGGCTGGCACGTCGATCACCGATCCCCGCGCCCTCGCCAGGGAAGCCGATAAGATCTCCTCGGCGGGCCAACACATCGGCGCGGCTACCTGGAGCCTGCCGTCGTCCGAGGCGACGCCCACAACGCCCGAGCGCCCTGCACGGTTGGAGGCCGAACTGCCGGTGCAACTGGTGGCCGCCACGCCGCGCCGACCGCTTCCGACACGACAGCCGGAGCCTCCACCTGACCAGGCGTGGTGTTATTACCACGCCAGGTTCGCACACAAGGCTCGGACGTGCCGACCCCCGTGCACTTTCGGCAAGTCGGGAAACGGCCGGGCCGGCGTTCATTCCCAGCCATGAGCGCCGGCCACTCGGGCAACTTGCTTTTTATTCGGGACAAAGCGTCCGGGCGGCGTTTCCTTTGTGACACCGGCGCCCAACTGAGCGTCATAACCCGCCTCCGAGCAGGACAGGCGGGACGCCGTTTGCGGCCCCTCGTTGGTCGCTGCTAATGGCTCGGCCATACGCACTTTCGGCCTGCGCGACGTCACCCTCTGCTTCGGCAGCCAGCGCTTTCAGTGGACCTTTGTGACCGCCTGCGTCCCCATGGCTTTGCTGGGCGCCGACTTCCTCTGCGCGCACGGGCTGCTGGTCGACGTCAAACGTCGTCGCCTTGTCAACGCCGAGACCTTCAGCTCCCTGGCGTGCACGATGAGCAGCTCCGCGCCGACCGAACTGGCGTGCGCCCTCCCGACGGCGAACGAGTTCGCTCGCCTGCTCGCGGAATTCCCGGCCCTCACGCGGCCGACGTTTTCGGCCGTCGCAGTGCGGCATGGGATCGAGCACCACATACCCACTACGGGCCCGCCGGTCTACGCCAGGGCCCGCCGCCTCGACCCGGCCAAGCTCGCCGTGGCAAAGGCGGAGTTCGACGCGTTGAAGCACCTCGGCATCGTGCGGCGCTCCAATAGCGCGTGGGCCTCACCACTGCACATCGTGCCAAAGCCGGGGGGCGGCTGGCGCCCGTGTGGCGACTACCGCCGCCTCAACGACGCTACCACCCCCGACAGGTACCCGATCCCGCACATCCAGGACTTTTCCGCCCGTTTGGCGGGACGGGTCATATTTTCCAAAATTGACCTGATACGGGGATACCACCAGGTACATGTCCGGGCGGCCGACGTCCCGAAGACGGCCGTCATCACGCCGTTCGGCCTGTTCGAATTTTTGAGGATGCCGTTTGGCCTCAAGAACGCGGCCCAGGCGTTCCAGCGCTTAATGGACGGCGTGCTGCGCGACCTGCCATTTCTTTTCGTCTATCTGGACGACATCCTCGTCGCCAGCACGTCCCGCGCCGAGCACCTCCTCCACCTCCGAACACTGTTCGGTCGCCTCAGCGAGCACGGCTTAATTGTCAACCCGGCCAAATGCCACTTCGGCACGACGACCGTTGACTTTTTGGGCCACCGCATCACCAAGACCGGGGCCGTGCCGCTGCCGACCAAGGTCGAGGCCATCACCACGTTCCCGCGTCCCCGTTCCATCAAGGCCCTACAAGAGTTCCTCGGCATGGTGAATTTTTATCACCGATTCGTGCCCCGCGCTGCTCAGCTCATGCGGCCCCTTTACGAGGCCCTCCGGGGCAAGCCGGCCAAGCATGACATCGTTTGGTCCGCGGCCATGGACGCGGCCTTCGCGAGTGCAAAACGGGCCCTCGCCGACGCAACGCTGCTGGCTCACCCGGTGCTCAACGCGCCCATCGCCCTCACTACGGACGCCTCCAACTACGCGGTGGGCGCCGTCCATGAACAATGGGTGGACGGGGTTTGGCAGCCACTCGCTTTTTTCAGCCGGCAGCTCCGGCCGAACGAGTTAAAATACAGCACGTTCGACCGCGAGCTGCTCGGTCTATTCCTGGCCGTTCGCCATTTCCGACACCTCCTGGAGGGCCGCCCGTTCACGGCTTTTGTCGATCACAAGCCGTTGGTCTACGCAATGGCCAAAGTCACGGAGCCGTGGTCGGCCCGCCCAGCGCCACCACTCCGCCGTGTCGGAATTCACCACGGACATCCGGCACGTCGCCGGCAAAGACAACGCCATGGCCGACTGTCTTTCTCGGGCCAGCGCGAACGCGGTCCACCTCGGCGTGGACTTCGCGCGCATGGCGGCCGACCAGACCACCGACACCTCGGTGCAGGCCCTCCGGGCGGCGGACACGGGCCTCCGCCTGGCCGACATCCCCTTCGCGGGCACCGTCCTGCTCTGCAACGTCTCCCAGGGCCAGCCTCACCCCATCGTGCCCGTTTCCTGGCAGCGCCGCATCTTCGCCTCCATCCACGGCCTTTCTCACCCGGGCCGGAAAGCTTCTCAGAAGCTGGTGTCGGCGCGTTTCGTCTGGCACGGCCTTTGACGGAAAGTCCGCGACTGGGCCAACGCCTGCACGGCCTGCCAGGGGGCCAAGGTCCACCGCTACACCCAGGCCCCGCTAGCACCTTTCACCGTGCCTGCACGGCGTTTCGACCACGTCCATGTGGACCTGGTGGGTCCCCTGCCCCCATCGCGGGGGTTCACCCACCTGCTCACCATGGTGGACAGGACCACCAGGTGGCCGGAGGCCGTGCCCCTCACCTCCACCACCACCGCCGACATGGCGCAGGCGTTCATCGCCACCTGGGTCGCGCGCTTCGGCGCACCGGCGGACATCTCGTCCGACCGCGGCCCACAGTTCACGTCCGAACTTTGGGGCGCGGTCGCCCGCTCGTTGGGGGTCACGCTGCACCGCACCACGGCCTACCACCCCCAAGCCAACGGGTTGTGCGAGCGGTTTCACCGCTCCATGAAGGCCGCACTCATGGCCGGCCTTCAGGACGATGGTTGGACCGACCGGCTGCCGTGGGTCCTTTTGGGCCTCCGCACGGCCCCCAAGGAGGACCTCCCGGCGTCCGCCGCCGAGCTCGTCTACGGCCAGCCGCTCCGCGTCCCGGGCGAGTTCGTGCCCGACGCTACCAGTCCCTGGTCTGCCGCACACCAGCGCTCGGACCTCCAGGAGGCCGCCCGCCGATTTGCCCCCGTGCCAACGTCCCGCCACGGTGGCCCCCAGTCCTACGTCCCCCCGGCGCTTCGCATAGCGGAGTACGTCTTTGTGCGTCATGACGCGCACCGGGGGCCACTCCGGCCGCCATACGACCGGGCCCTTCCGGGTCTTGCGACGGGGCGACAAGTCCTTCGTCGTCGACGTCGGCGGCTGGTCGGACCGGATCTCTGTGGACCGCCTCAAACCGGCGCACGTGGACGTCGACCGACTACCATGGTTGGCCCTTCCTCCGTGGCGAGGCCGCCCCCCGTCTACAGTTCCCCCCGCTCGACCACCCACCACCGGATCGGACCCCCCCCCCCCCCCCCACGACCCTCCAGGGGTCGCTTCGGCCGGGTCATCCGGACCCCCCTTAAATTGACCCTGCCGGTGCAGGTCGATTTTGGAGGGGCGTGTGTAGCGGTTCCCGCTGAATGTACACAATCGCCTTGCACCTGCCAGGACGCGGCCAGGGTGCGATCGCCATGCCGGGCTCGTCCGGACGGGCCCAGACGCGCCTCTCCTGGGCATGCCCAGACTCGCTGTTCCCGGGCACGCCCGAACCTCTCGGGCACGCCCGGTCTCGTCTTTCCCGGGCATGCCCGCTCTCGCCTTTCCAGGGCTCGCCCAGAGCGCCCGGGCACGCCCAGCCTCGACTTGCCAGGCCGCGTCCAGGACGCCCGGGCATGTCCAGACTCGCCTTTCCAGGACTCG
The DNA here is from genome assembly GCF_964187855.1 of Myxine glutinosa. Classification (NCBI taxonomy): domain Eukaryota; kingdom Metazoa; phylum Chordata; class Myxini; order Myxiniformes; family Myxinidae; genus Myxine; species Myxine glutinosa. Next base: position 116,380,016 of record NC_136265.1, read on the forward strand.
CCCTTGACACCCGGGCATGCCCGGTCTCGGTTTTCCCAGGCAAACGCCCGGGCATAAATGTGTATATATATTGCTGCCCGATAAACGGGCTTTTCAGAATACCTGAGCTGTTTTGTTTCAATAAAGCAACTCGGACGAATTCCGTCTTTGGTCGCGTCAATTCTTTCGACTCGTGTTGGAGCGCAGCTCCTTCATCGGCATCATTGTTGACGTTTTTGTGATGGCTGTCATCAAACGAAAAAGTAATATATCTTAACGGAAAAGCAAAAGCGAATTTTTAATATATATTGACACGTTGCCGTCGGTGTCATGTTGGGCGGTGTATGATACACCATGACGCGATTTAAAAATATATATCTCTGCATTTTCCCGCGTGTGTGGAATGTTCTCAATTATTGCTGACACCGAGTCTGAAACCATCGATAAAAATGAAATCATATGGTGAGTTAGATTGGAGATAAAGGCGTGAGAGAGACTCAATGGCCTTGAAGTTACAGGCGTTTGAGAATTCATTTTGTTCTATAAACGGCAACTTTCATCGGATTTTCTTCCCGTTTTTTTTCAACCGAGTCATTTTCAAATGAACTATGTTAGCGACTGTGAAAAATGAAATGATATATCGAATTTGATTTGAAATAAAACTGGGAGAGAGAGCAAGACACCACGGGCCTACAAAACAGGCCTCAAAGCTATGCGAGTTAATAAAATGGTGGATATTTGTTTATAATTATATGAAGCCACTCCCAGAATGGGTGGAGCTATGGGTGGAGCTACTCTGCAAACCGAGTAAGCCACACCCCGGACAGACACCCAACAGACAGACAGACAGAATCATCTACGGCTATTATAATATAGATAGCCATTCAAATGGATCATACCTCACAACCTGCCTGAAGGAAATCCGCCAGCTTGGACATGGGGACAAAGTAACCAACATGGGGCCGCCCTGTAGTTGCTGTGCCCCAGTACACCCGGAGATTCCTTTGCTTTAGCGACTCTCTGAGCTTTTCCTCACCCAGTACCTCCTGCAGGTAACACAACCACATTAGAAATTCAACAGCATAGAACATTGTGAGACAAAAACATTGTGAGACATAGACATTGCGAGACATAGACATTGTGAGACAGACATTGTGAGACATAGACATTGTGAGACATAGACATTGTGAGACATATACATTGTGAGACATAGACATTGTGAGACATAGACATTGTGAGACATAGACATTGTGAGACATAGACATTGTGAGACATAAACATTGTGAGACATAAACATTGTGAGACATAAACATTGTGAGACATAAACATTGTGAGACATAAACATTGTGAGACATAGACATTGTGAGACATAGACATTGTGAGACATAAACATTGTGAGACATAAACATTGTGAGACACAGAACATTGCAAGACATAAACATTATGAGACATGTCTGGAGTGTGGGGGGAGGAGGGAAGGTTCAATCATGGAGATGGCCTTGGCCTTGCACCCCAGAGAATTGGTTGAAGGATATTGGGGCAAACACGTGCTCTCATCCTATTGGTGGAACAACAGATCAGGAACGATACGTAATGATCCGCATGAAACACGTGGAACACATCGAGTTTCTGAAACACATAACTTCACCACCACAATAACCTCTTTCCTCTTCTTTCAGCCACTACAACCTCCTCCACCACAATCATCACAAACCCTCCTCCTCCACTAATAGCCGGCGAAGCCGGTGTTGTCAATGAACGCGTACGTATTATGTTGAAAAGCCAGATTTTGCTGGATCCCTTGGCTTGAGAATTTCGAAGCTTGGCCGCACCAAATCGCTCAATGGAGGCCGCCATCTTGCGGATGCGGAAGTATGCATAACAAATTGAAAAAAGTTCAATAGGAGTTTGTTTCACCCGTCTTTGTTTGATTCACAATCTTATGCACCTCTAATTTGTAATTAAAATACTTTAAGACCAACCTCGGCCCGCACGGGCCTGGTTATCTTAAACGAAAATCGTCACCAAACACCGGAACCAATGAGATTCGAGCATTTGAAAAAATATTTCAAAAACCAAATCACTCAATGGAGGCCGCCATCTTCCGGATGCGGAAGTTTGCATTAAAAAATTGCGAAAAAGTTCAATAGGAGTTTGTTTCACCCATCTTTGTGTGATTCACAATCTAATGCACCTCTAATTTGTAATTAAAATACTTTAAGACCAACCTCGTTATCTTCAACGAAAATCGTCACCAAACACCGGAACCAATGAGATTCGAGAATTTGAAAAAATACTTCAAAAAAGCTTATTACGCGTTTCGGAGGCTGAAAACGGCGTCAAATATTCTAAAATTGACGAAGATTTATTTTTTAGAAATCTCGCGGCCATAGGGAGTTGTTTTTCACGGCCGGAAATATCCGAAGTTGAGACGGAATTCACCGAATTAATCAAGAAGTAAATTTTATCAATTTTAATGTCATCCAGAATGCAAATGGTGTCATTTTAGGTCTGAATTTGCGAAATTTTGTGAACTGACCAATCAGCGATCAGCTTAGGTCAGCCAATCAGCGCCATCGACACGGTTTGATTAACGACAGTCACACATTGCCGTTGAACGTAAAAAACATTGCCTCAAAAAGAGAACCATGACAATTACAAGTACATATGGGCAAGGTGCAGCCCGAAGTGGAGATCGGTTTCTGAGGTTTGGGACATGGAATGTAGGGACAATGACAGGGAGATCAGGAGAAGTGGTGGAAGTATTGGTCAGAAGAAGAGTGGACATATGTTGTGTGCAAGAGACGAGATGGAAGGGAAGTGGTGTGAGAATGGTGAAGGGTAGGCAGGGACAGAAATACACGTTTGTGTGGCAAGGGTGCCCAGAGGGCATGAATGGTGTTGGTGTCCTGTTTTCTGAGGAGTTTGTAGACAGTGTGGTGAGTGTGACGAGAGTGAGTGAAAGGTTGATGATGGTGAAAATGATGATTGGAAAGCTCTTGGTGAACGTCATCTCGGGATATGCTCCACAGGTTGGTCAAAGCAATGAAGAGAAGGACAAGTTCTGGTGTGCGATAGAGAAGCTGATGGAAAACGTGAAAGATGAGGAAGTTGTTGTGGTGGGAGGAGACCTGAATGGACATGTGGGAAGGAGGATGGATGGTTTTGAGGGAGTTCATGGGGGTTACGGATATGGTGTGAGAAATGGAGAAGGTGAAAGGATTTTGGAGTTTGCTGATGGAGCTGATTTGTAATACTCAGTTCCAGAAAGAGGATAATAAGCTTGTTACATACACATCAGGTGGGTCGACGACAACCGTTGACTACCTGATGGTGCGTAGGCGAGATAGGGGGCACCTCCGGGACACAAAGGTGATCCCGGGGGAGGAGGCTGTTTCACAGCACCACTTGGTTGTCTGCGACATAAGGGTGAAAGGTGCGAGGAGAGCTTGGCGGGTGAAGTACCAACCAAGAATGAAGGTGTGGAGGTTGAAAGAGGTGACAGTAAGGGAGGCATTAAAAGAGAGGCTGAGTAAGGTCGAGGATGATGTGGTTGAGCTTGAAAGTGGTTGGATGTCAATGAAAGCTAGTCTGTTGGGAGCCGTTGGTGAGGTATGTGGATGGACAAAAGGACCACCGAGGCACTCGGAAACATGGTGGTGGGATGATGAAGTTGGAAAGAGGATTGACGAGAAGAGGAAGAAGTTCAAGGAGTGGCAGAAGGCGAAGGGTACGGGAGCAGAAACAGCAGAGCATGAAAGTTATAAGGCAGCCAGGAAGGCTGCAAAGAAAGAGGTAGCAAAGGCGCAGGAGGCATGTAGGAAAATGTTCGGAGAACGCTTGGATTCGGAAGAGGGTCAGAAAGCAGTATTCAGGATTGCAAAGCACATAGTGAAAGAGAGGTGTGATGTGATGGGGGTGCGTTGCTTGAAGGATGAAGTGGGACAAATCTTTGTCGACCCAGATGGAATTAAAGGAAGATGGAAAAGTTATATGGAAATGCTGTTGAATACAGAGAATGAATGGGATGGCAACATAGAGAGTAACCCAGTTTTAGGACCGGCAGAGAAGACAACTGAGAAGGAAGTTGAGGAAGCGATAAAAGCAATGAAGAGTGGAAAAGCGGGAGGGCCGACGGGAGTTGTGGGAGATATGTTGAAGGCAGCAGGAAGTTGGGGTGTGAAGAGAATGATAGAGATCTGTAATCTGGTGGTGAAAGAAGGCCGCATTCCAGTGGATTGGGAACTGAGTACCCTCGTCCCTCTATACAAGGGGAAAGGTGACCCTCTGGAGTGTGGCTCGTACCGAGCGATAAAGTTATTGGAGCATGGAATGAAGGTATTGGAAAGGGTGTTGGAGAGGAGGATAAGGAAGAAAGTGAAGATCGACGAAATGCAGTTTGGATTTATGCCAGGAAGAAGAACGACAGATGCGCTTTTCATTGTGAGGCAGTTGCAGGAGAAGTACATGGAGAAGAGGAAGAAGTTGTTTTTTGGGTTTGTTGATCTGGAGAAAGCATTCGATAGGGTTCCACGCAAAGTATTGACATGGGCATTGAGGAAGTTAGGAGTGGAGGAATGGTTGATCAGAGTAGTGATGGCAATGTACAAAAGAGCGCGCACAGCTGTAAGGACGAAGGATGGGAACAGTGGTGAGTTTGAGGTGAAGGTGGGAGTGCATCAGGGGTCGGTACTAAGTCCACTACTATTTGTAGCTGTGATGGAGGGGCTGGCTCAGAACGTAAAGGAGGGTTTACCGTGGGAGTTGTTGTATGCAGATGATCTGGTGTTGATTGCGGAAAGTATGGATGGACTGAAGGAAAAGATGAATAAGTGGAAGGAATGTATGGAGACAAAAGGTCTGAAGGTGAATATCGGAAAGACGAAGGTGATGGCAAGTGGTAAAGCATGTGGTGAGGTGGAAAGAACTGGGAAGTGGCCGTGTGCTGTGTGCAGGAAGGGTGTCGGAGTGAACTCCATTCAATGTACTATGTGCGCTGAGTGGGTTCATCAAAAATGTAGCGGTCTGAGAGGGTCATTTACCATTGTGGCAGCTACATTCAAATGTAAGGTGTGCACAGAGGGAGCTGCAGATGGAGGAAATGTTGAGTTGGATCTTGGAGATGGCATGAAGCTGGAAGGTGTGAAAACATTTGGCTACCTCGAAGACATGCTGAATGGAGAAGGTGGATCAGACACGGCAACGGTTGCTCGAGTGAGATGTGCATGGAAGAAGTTTCGGGAACTGAGTGGCGTGCTGATGAGGAGGAGAGTGTCGCTGAAGCTGAAGGGAAAGGTGTATGCTGCATGTGTGAGAAGTGTTATGATTTATGGGAGCGAGACATGGGTAATGAACGTAGAGCAGCAACGAAGGCTGGAAAAGGTGGAAATGCGAATGGTTCGATGGATGCGCGGAGTATCGTTGAGAGAGAGGAAGACAAATGATGAATTGCGAAAGATGATGGGAATATTGCCTGTGATTGATGCTGCGAAGAGGAACAGGTTGAGATGGTTTGGTCATGTGTTGAGGAAGGATGAAAGTGACTGGTTGAGAAGAGTGATGGAAATTAATGTAGAAGGAAGTAGAGGACGGGGAAGACCGAGAAAGACTTGGCTAAAGATGGTGGAAGAAGAAATGTGGGCAAGGGGGTTAACAAGGAGAGATGCAGAAAATAGGGCAAAATGGAGAAGATTGTCATGGGGACCGCAAGGCTAACCCCCGCTCTAGCAGGGAAAATGGCCTTTAAAATGCATGTTGTTGTTGTACACATTGCCGTTGAAACGGCGCTATCGTCTGATCTGTTGGCACCGATCTTACTGCAAGCTAACTTCTTCTGGTGGAGGAAGCCGCAGTGCCCCGAGAGAACCAGTCCTGACAGCGACTGAAGTTAGAAGACTACACACATACTGTGAAAACGTATGTTAAGCCCAGTTAAAATTTCTTGAAATAGGCCCTAAGCTAGCACATCGTATAGTTACTTCCTTAAGCTTCTTGTGACATTTATTGTATGTAGGTATTGGGGAGGACTGTCTGCTCTTCTCTTTTACCAAGTCTTACCAGGTACTGTACCTACTACACCTACCTACTACCAACTACCTAACCCACTGATGCCATCGTGATGGGTAAAATAGTGGCAAGAGGCTTTGGCTTCGCCGGCTCATTGCGGCTTTGCAGTCGGGTACTCGTATCATCACAAACCCTCCTCCTCCACTAACATCATCACAAACCCTCCTCCTCCACTAACATCATCACAAACCCTCCTCCTCCACTAACATCATCACAAACCCTCCTCCTCCACTAACGTCATCACAAACCCTCCTCCTCCACTAACATCATCACAAACCCTCCTCCTCCACCAACAGCATCACAAACCCTCCTCCTCCACTAACATCATCACAAACCCTCCTCCTCCACCAACAGCATCACAAACCCTCCTCCTCCACGAACATCATCACAAACCTTCCTCCTCCTCTTCCACTAACATCACAAACCCTCCTCCTCCATCATCACAAACCCTCCTCCTCCATCATCACAAACCCTCCTCCTCCATCATCACAAACCCTCCTCCTCCATCATCACAAACCCTCCTCCTCCATCATCACAAACCCTCCTCCTCCACTGACATCATCACAAACCCTCCTCCTCCATCATCACAAACCCTCCTCCTCCATCATCACAAACCCTCCTCCTCCATCATCACAAACCCTCCTCCTCCATCATCACAAACCCTCCTCCTCCATCATCACAAACCCTCCTCCTCCATCATCACAAACCCTCCTCCTCCATCATCACAAACCCTCCTCCTCCATCATCACAAACCCTCCTCCTCCTCAATACAATCATCACAAACCCTCCTCCTCATCCTCTTTACAATCATCATACACCCCTCCTCCTCTACTAACATCACAAAGCCTCCTAATCCACTAACATCACAAACCCTCCTACTCCACTAACACCACAAACCTTCCTACTTCACGAACATCATCACAAAGCCTCCTACTCCATTAACATCATCACAAACCCTCCTCCTCCTCCTCCTCTTTACAATCATCATAAACTCCTCCTCCTCCACTAACATCACAAACCCTCCTACTCCACTAACATCATCACAAACCCTCCTCCTCCTCCTCCTCCTCTTTACAATCATCATAAACTCCTCCTCCTCCTCCTCCTCCTCCACTAACATCACAAACCCTCCTCCTCCTCCACTAACGTCATCACAAACCTTCCTACTCCACTAACATCATCACAAACCCTCCTCCTCTTTACAATCATCATAAACTCCTCCTCCTCCTCCTCCACTAACATCACAAACCCTCCTACTCCTCCTCCACTAACATCACAAACCCTCCTCCTCCACTAACATCATCACAAACCCTCCTCCTCCTCCACTAACATCATCACAACACAAACCCTCCTCCTCCTCCACTAACATCACAAACCCTCCTACTAAACTAACATCACAAACTCTCCTCATGCTCCAATAACACCACAACCTACTCCTCTACGAATACCACAAGTTCACAACCTTTTCCTCCCGAATGAGTTTCCCGATTCTCACAAATCTCGTTTTGAACCAATTTACCACAAAATAACCAACGGGATAAATCACATGACAGACGAGACATGAGACATGAGACATGAGACATGAAACATTGTCTGCGTGCAACACTGGGAGTGGGATACCTGCAGGTTTCGGGTTATCAGGTGAAACTGAAAGTTCCTGTCCGCGAGCTGTGCCGGGTCCATGGTCGATCTTCCAGGACAACTGGTACTGGGAGTACACCAAATGGGAATGTATATAAACGAACGGCCTACTCCTACTAGTACTAGTCGATGCACACAATGGAGAGAGGGACATCAAATGGAACCTGACATCACATCAAACGACCCTCGGCAGCAGTGAAGACGCCACGAGCCGGCTTATTGCATCACACACACAACTTGCACTTCCGGGTTCCACGCGCCGTGACGTTGTTGTTGTTGTTGTTGTTTGTGGATTTTTTTTCCCCTACCCAGCGTGAAGACGATTTAAATAGAGTTTGGAGTTTAGACTTTCAAACCACTCGCAGGTGAAGAAGAAGATACGAAATTGTCACAAACAAGGAAAGGTATTTATTTTTAAAATACTTTAGAGTGGATCGATATGAAATGGGCCAGGCTTAAAACGTAGAAGAACCGGTGAAAACAAAATAAATGAAATACTGCCCAGTACTGTATATTTACAGAAAAATGCAAACACAGGTGGAGTTGAGAGTTATGTACAGAAATAATTTGAAAAATTTAAATCACGCAATTGTGTCAACGCTATATACAATCACATACATAAACCTCAAATAGCACCGCTTCATTTACACTGAATTTATTCAAGGCGGTGACGTAGTCACGTAATTATACATTTACGCGGATGGAGAAGCAAAAGGGGGGTACTTCCTGGGGTGCCCACCAGGATAGCCTCCTTATCTTGTACAGAGCTCTAATACGTTCGCACTTCGATTACGGGTGTCGAGCCTTTTGGGACATGTCCCTGTCCATCCGGAGGAGGTTGGAAGGAGTTCAGTCCAAAGCTCTCCGCATATGTCTTGGCGCCTTTAAAAGCTCTCCAGTGAGCGCTCTCCTGGTTGAAGCCTTTGTCACTTCGATGGGAAGTGTCTATTCTCAAATACTGGTCCAAATGCATTTCCTTCGGGGTAAACCATCCTGGCAGGTCTCTGTTCCTGGATTGCTGGGAGTATCATGCTCTCGGTAATCTCCGTCGGCTCCCCCCTTTTGGTCTCAAGTGTGTTAGGGCGGTTAAAGGGTTGGGGTTGGACCTCCCCCCGGTTAACACAGCCAATAAAGTGTCCCTATGGCCGCCTTGGACCCTCGTGGTTCCAATAATTCACGTGGATTTACAGAGTATGACAGACAGGGACAATTCCGTCACGACAAGTAACATGGCTGTGGAATTCATCCACAAGTTCTGGAGTCAATCTCTCCATGCTTATACAGATGGCTCCAAAGATCCGGGTCTTGGCCGTACTGCGGCTGCCTTCTGCATCCCTGATGTGAAGGTGACCAAGGCTTTCAGGCTTTCAGACCACCTGTCGGTATTCTCGGCAGAACTTTATGCAATTGTTTTGGCTCTTGAATGGATTATAGACTTCTATCCCCTCAGCGCGGTCATATTTTCCGACTCTCTCTCGGCTCTGATAGCGCTTAGGTCGTTCCAGCCTGGCAGTAGGAACGAATTGGTTCTGGAGGTAATTCATCTCGTAAGTTTGGCCCATTGGAGGAGCACGCACGGTCGTCGATCTATGCTGGGTCCCGGCCCATGTGGGCATTGCAGGCAACGAAGTGTGTGACCAGGCGGCCAAACGCGCCCTCAATATGGATTTCGAAACCCCTGTTCCGCTAAGCCAGGCAGACCTCTCTAATTTAATTAAACAGAAAATTAATGTTATAGCCTATAGGGCAAAGTCAGTGGGACTCCTCCCCTAAGGGGAGGTGGTGTCACGAGGTGCATCCATCGATCGCGTCCTTGGGGTCGTCTCCCCGGCTCCCTCGCAGGGAGCAGTCTATCTTATCTCGACTTAGAATTGGACATTGTTTTCTCAATTTTTATCTTCACAGGATCGGGTGCCATCCCTCGGGGTGGTGCGATCGGTGTAAGGTTCCCGAAGATCTGCACCATGTTTTTTCCTTTTGTCCGCATTATAATAACGCTAGATCTCGTCTTCAGCTTTCTGTCCGCGGAATGGGGATCACGTGGTCAGGTCTGCCGGAAGCCTTTTTCTGGCTGGATCTGAAACATCCTGGGTTTTGTAGAGCAGTTTTAAAGTTTATCAAAGAGACGGCGTTAGCAGTGTGAGGCTCTCGTTTTTCTCGTGCTAACCTCCTGGTTGGTTTGTTTGGATGTTAGGGTGCGTGGCGTATATAGAGCCTCGCGGCTCTGAAAGCGCCAGGAAACCTCAAAAAAGAAGAAAGAAGCGAAAGGGTTAGAGGTTCTTCTTCATTTTACTTCAACTATCGGTTCGAGCATACGTTAAACGCTAATTTTTATCTCCTATTTGTTATTGTGTTTTATATAGATGAATGTAGATTACTGTATGTAGATTAGTGTATGTAGGTGCATGTAAATGTTTGTAGATAAGTGTATGTACATTAGTGTATTTAGATTAGTGCATGTAGATGTACGTAGATTAGTGTATGTAGATGTATGTAGATTGGTGTATGTAGATGTATGTGCATTAGTGCATGTAGATGTATGTAGATTAGTGTATGTACATTGGTGTATTTAGATGTTTGTAGATTACTGTATGTAGATTAGTGTATGTAGGTGTATGTAGATTAGTGTATGTAGGTGCACGTAGATGTTTGTGGATTAGTGTATGTAGATGTATGTAGATGTATGTAGATTAGTGTATGTAGGTGTATGTAGATGTTTGTAGATTAGTGTATATCGATTCGTGTATGTAGATGGACATAGATTAGTGTATGTAGGTATATGTAGATGTATGTAGATTAGTGTATATAAGTGTATGTAGATCTAGATGTATGTAGATTAGTGTATGTAGATGTATGTCGATTAGTTTATGTAGGTGTATGTAGATTAGATTCTCTTATTAAATGTTATCTATGTTATCTATGAACTTGTAGCGGTTACCGGAAGCATGACACTGAAGTGTGGTACTGCGCACACACAACTTGCTTGCCAAAGAGGTAGGCCACAACGCGTTTGTTAAAACAAAAGAGTCTTTATTTCGAAAGCTCGAACTGCAGCACTGAGCGGGCTCGAGCTAAGAGCCCGCATATATGTGCCGAGGCCACGCCTAGTCCCTGGGCGTAGCCGATCGGTCGAAGGGCGGGGCATGTGCCATCGGTCTCCGCCTGGGCGCTCGCGCCACCCACTGGTGCACGGAATTATTACCCCTTGAGCCCGCCACAACACAATCACCTTGCACCGGCCGATGACGTAACCGGCGGGCGGTTACTTGCCCGGACTCGCCCGGACGTGTGTGTCCGGACTTGCCTTGCCCGGGCGGACTCGCCATTTGCATACCACGCCCCGTTGAGAGGCGTGGCTGACTTATTTGCAGACCACGCCCCACCTGAGAGGCGTGGCTTTTGTGTGGTGAACTTTTGATATAAATTGCCGCCCATGTTAACGGGCTATTCAGTGCTTTTGAGTTCTTTCGAGTTGAGCTAGAATAAATAGCTCAGTGAAACTTCGTTCCTAGTGTCGTCCATTTTGTCCGGCTTTATCGTGCGAGCATAGCTCCACAATTGGTGACCCCTTTTTGAGAACACGGCAATGGAGTCATCTGTAGCTTTGAAGCTCCCTGGCTTCTGGGAATCACACGCAGCCGTCTGGTTCGCCCAGGCAGATTCTCTCTTCGCCCTGCGGAACATCACGGAGGACACGACGCGCTACCACCATGTGGTCTCCGCGCTCAACGCCTCCACTGCTGCCCGGGTCCTGAGATTCCGACAGAACCCACCGAACGCCGACAAATACGGCGCGCTCAAAGGCCTACTCCTCAGTGCGTTTGGACTCACGGAGACCGAACGCGCGCGACAGCTGCTCGACCTCCCGGACCTGGGTGAGGCCCGTCCATCCGAGCGCATGGACCACATGCTGGCTCTACTCGGTGGCCACAGCCCGGATTTCCTCTTCCGCGAGCTGTTCCTCCGGCAGCTACCCGGGCAGGTACGGTTAGCTTTGGCTAACTCGCCCATCACGGACCCTCGCGCCCTGGCCAAGGAGGCCGATAAATTTTTCTCGGCCAGGCGACACGGCGGAGCGGCCGCCTGGAGGCCTACTCCTCGGTGCGGAGCGGCCGCCTGGAGGCCTACTGGCGGCAGCGGCCGCCGCGACGCCCCGTCGACCGAACCCGACGCGACCGCCGGAGCCTCCACCAGAGCGGACCACGTGCTACTACCACGCCAGGTTCGGGCAGAAGGCCAGAAAGTGCCGCCCACCGTGCACTTTCGGCAGGTCGGGAAACGACCAGGCCGGCGCTCGCTGCCTGCCATGAGCGTCGGCCATTCAGGCAGCCTTCTGTTTATCACGGACACAGCGTCCGGGCGGCGTTTTTTGTGCGACACCGGCGCTCAGCTGAGCGTGATACCCGCCTCGGTGCAGGACAAACAGGCCGCGCTTTGCGGCCCCGCCTTGGTCGCCGCAAACGGCTCCTCCGTCCGCACCTTCGGTTTGCGCAGCGTCACACTCTGCTTCGGGGGCCAGCGCTTCAGGTGGGACTTCATCACGGCGAACGTGCCCATGGCCTTGCTGGGTGCAGATTTTCTGTGTGCTCATGGGCTTTTGGTGGACGTCAAACGGCGGCGGCTCATCAACGTCGAGACCTTCAGCTCGCTCGCTTTCTCATTGAGCGGCTCCGCACCAACCAAGCTAGCCTGCGCGCTCCCAGCCGCGGACGATTTCACCCGCCTGCTCGCCGAGTTTCCCGCCCTCACGCAGCCGACGTTTTCGGCCGTCGCCAGCAAACACGGCGTCGAACACCACATCCCGACCACAGGTCCACCGGTCTACGACAGGGCTCGTCGCCTCGACCCGACCAAACTCGCCGTGGCGAAGGCGGAATTCAACGCGCTGGAGCGATTGGGCATTGTGCGGCGCTCGAATAGCGTGTGGGCCTCGCCCCTGCACATCGTGCCCAAACCGGGTGGCGGATGGCGACCATGCGACGATTACCGCCGCCTCAACGACGCCACCACCCCCGACCGGTACCCGATACCACACATACAGGACTTTTCCGCCCGTTTGGCGGGGCGGGTGATCTTTTCCAAGGTCGACCTCATTCGGGGCTACCACCAGGTACCCGTCCGGCCAGCCGATGTGCCGAAGACGGTGGTAATTACACCTTTTGGCCTCTTCGAGTTCCTTCGCATGCCGTTCGGCCTTAAGAACGCGGCCCAGGCCTTCCAGCGGCTGATGCACAGCGTGCTGCGCGACCTCACCTTCCTTTTCGTCTACTTGGACGACATTCTCGTCGCCAGCACTTCCCGGGCGGAGCACCTCATCCACCTGCGCACGCTTTTTGAGCGCCTCGGCCAGCATGGCCTCATCATCAACCCGGCGAAATGTCAGTTTGGCGTAACGGACGTCGACTTCCTGGGGCACCGCATCACGAAGCGCGGGGCCGTCCCGCTGCCGACCAAGGTGGAGGCAGTCACAAGTTTCCCGCACCCCCGCTCCATCAAGGCCATACAGGAATTTTGGGGGATGGTAAATTTCTACCACCGGTTCGTGCCTCGCGCCGCCCAACTCATGCGCCCCCTGTACGAAGCCCTCCGGGGCAAGCCGGCCAAGCACGACATCGCCTGCACCAAAGAGATGGACGAGGCGTTCACGGGCGCTAATCTGGCCCTCGCCAACGCGACCATGCTGGCGCACCCGGCGCTCGACGCACCCATCGCCCTCACCACGGACGCTTCCGACTACACGGTGGGCGCCATGCATGAACAGTGGGTGAACGGGGCTTGGCAACCGCTGGCCTTCTTCAGCCGGCAGCTTCGCCCTAACGAGCGCAAGTATAGCGCTTTCGACCGCAAGCTCCTCTGCCTTTACCTGGCCGTTCGTCACTTCTGCCATCTTTTAGAGGGCCGCCCGTTCACGGTGTTTGTGGACCACAAACCCCTGGTCTTCGCCATGGCCAAGGTTGCAGAGCCGTGGTCGGCCCGCCAGCAGGGCCACCTCTCCGCCGTGTCCGAATTTACGACGGACATCCGGCACGTCACGGGCAAGTACAACGCTGTGGCCGATTGCCTCTCCCGGTCCGGCGCGAACGCCGTCCAACTCGGTGTGGACTTCGCCCGCATGGTGGCCGACCAGACCGCCGACCCCACGGTGCAAGCCCTCCGGACAGCGGACACAGGCCTGCGGTTGGCCGACGTCCCCTTCGAGGACACAGGCACAGTCTCCTGTGCGACGTTTCCCTGGGCCAACTTCGCCCCATCGTGCCCACCGGATAGCAACGGCACATTTTCGACGCCCTCCACGGCCTTTCCCACCCGGGCCAGAAAGCGTCGCAGAAGCTCGTGGCAGCAAAGTTCGTCTGGCACGGGCTCCGTAAGGACGTCCGCGACTGGGCCAACGCCTGTGTCGCCTGCCAGCGTGCGAAGGTCCACAGGCACACCCAGGCCCCTTTGGCACCATTCGACGTGCCCACGCGGTGCTTTGACCACGTCAATGTGGACCTGGTGGGACCCCTTCCCTCCTTGCGGGGCTTCACCCACCTCCTCACGATGGTGGACAGGACCACCAGGTGGCCGGAGGCCGTCCCGCTGGCATCAACAACAGCCGCCGACGTGGCGCAGGCCTTCATTGGCACCTGGATTGCCCGTTTCGGCGCCCCCTCGGACATCTTTTTTCTTTTTCTTTTTTTTTTGTCTCCTCCGACAGAGGAGGAGTCTCCTCGAAGTCTTTTTTTGTCTCCTCAGACATCTCCTCCGACAGAGGCCCGCAATTCACCTCCGAGCTTTGGGGCGCGGTCGCCCAGGCCTTGTGGGTCAAGCTACACCGCACCCCGGCCTACCACCCCCAAGCCAACGGCTTGTGCGAGCGGTTCTACCGCTCGATGAAGGCCGCTCTCAGCGCCAGCCTCCAGGACGACGGTTGGGCCGACAGGCTCCCTTGGGTCCTATTGGGCCTCCGAATGGCCCCGAAAGAGGACCTCCAGGCTTCCACCGCCGAGCTGGTCTACGGCCAGCCACTGCGCGTGCCGGGCGAGTTCATCCCTGACGCCACCGGCCCCTGGTCCGCGGCTCGCCAACGCTCGGTCCTCCAGGAGGCCGCCAGGAGATTTGCCCCCGTGCCCACGTCCCACCACGGCTGCCCCCAACCCCACGTCCCCCCAGCACTTCGCACTGCGGAGTACGTTTTTATCCGGAACGACGCACACCGGGGACCGCTCCGGCCGCCGTACGATGGACCTTTCCGGGTCCTGAAGAGGGACGACAAGTCGTTCATCATTGACATCGGCGGCAAACCGGACTGCATCTCTGTGGACCTCCTTAAGCCGGCCCAATCACCTTGCACCGGCCGATGACGTAACCGGCGCGCGGTTACTTGCCCGGACGTGTCCGGACTTGCCTTGCCCGGGCGGACTCTCGATTTGCATACCACGCCCCGTTGAGAGGCGTGGCTGACTTATTTGCATACCACGCCCCGCCTGAGAGGCATGGCTTTTGTGTGGTGAACTTTTGATATAAATTGCCACCCGTGTTAACGGGCTATTCAGTGCTTTTGAGTTCTTTCGAGTTGAGCTAGAATAAATAGCTCAGTGAAACTTCGTTCCTGGTGTCATCCATTTTGTCCGGCTTTATCGTGTGAGCATACCTCCACAAACTGTTATTATACATGTTATCTATGAAACGAACTTTTCATTTGTTATGAACCTCCAAATCACTTCGTGCAGCAATTCCGAGTTTGAGAGCGATTCCAGACTCCAAGGCAAACTTTACATTGACCCTGAAGGGGAGTGAGGTGCACCCTTAAGCATCTATACCTTCTGTGCTGCATGGAAAAGTGTGTGGGCAAGGTGACAGGTTGTGCACCCACCTGTTTCATGGCGACCAATGTGGGATGAATGGGAATTAGAACCACAATGATCCAACCGCACACGGTTTATCAGAACCTGGTTTCCTCCACGAGTTCGGAGAGGGTACCGGTAATACCTCCAGGAATAGATCCCTGAAAAAAGAACCCATAGTGGAAGATGACAATAAGTCTCTTTTTGTAGACATGGTCGAGGCCCGTGGAAGAGCTAGAGAGCATAATGGAAAGGGGAAGAAACCCAACAGCAAAGTAGAAACAGGCGTCTTGAAACCCTGAAGAGAAGGATGGGACTGAACAGACTGGGGGACTTGGTTCCACAGGTGAGAGAAAAGAGGAACAAATGAGGGAAGGTGAGCAGTGAGCCTGGATCTGGCGATTTTAACAATACCGGCGGCGGCAGACCGTGTGTGCCCTGCACAAACCTGCGAAGAACAAAGCCAAGACAGGGTAGCGGATGCAACACCTAAAGGAGGTGGTAGAGTACGGTGAGGCCACCAACCTGCCTGTGATGTCGGAATAACAGGACTCGACAATCAGTTTCATCATGGGAGATTCCAAGGATTTTGTGGGCCTTGCTTTCCACAGCATCAAGAAGGGCAAGGTGTGAGGCAGGAGCACTACCTGTCTGTGGCCCATTTTGAGCCGACTTGTTCATAAGGTTATCGGGTGTTTCGTGCCCCGAAATACCAAAGTGTGAAGGCACGTTAAAGTCGCCATTGAACCCCTCATCACACGATCAATACAAATGTCAAATTCGTGAAGTGCACGAATGTCCCTGAAGCAGAACTCTTGCCTCAAGAACAAGCAGAACCCTTGCCTCCAGAACAAGCAGAACCCTTGCCTCCAGAACAAGCAGAACCCTTGCCTCCAGAACAAGCAGAACCCTTGCCTCCAGAACAAGCAGAACCCTTGCCTCCAGAACAAGCAGAACCCTTCCCTTCAGAACAATCATAACCCTTGCCTCCAGAAAAAGCAGAACCCTTGTCTCCAGAAAAAGCAGAACCCTTGCCTCCAGAAAAAGCAGAACCCTTGCCTCCAGAAAAAGCAGAACCCTTGCCTCCAGAACAAGCAGAACCCTTGCCTCCAGAACAAGCAGAACTCTTGCCTCCAGAACAAGCAGAACCCTTGCCGCCAGAAAAAGCAGAACCCTTGCCTCCAGCACAAGCAGAACCCTCGACTCCAGAACAAGCAGAACCCTTGCCTCCAGCACAAGCAGGATCCTTGCCTCCACAACAAGCAGGATCCTTGCCTCCAGAAAAAGCAGAACCCTTGCCTCCAGAAAAAGCAGAACCCTTGCCTCCAGAACAAGCAGAACCCTTGCGTCCAGAACAAGCAGAACCCTTGCCTCCAGCACAAGCAGGATCCTTGCCTCGAGAACAAGCAGAACCCTTGCCTCCAGAAAAAGTAGAACCCTTGCCTCCAGAAAAAGTAGAACCCTTGCCTCCAGAAAAAGCAGAACCCTTGCCTCCAGAACAAACAGAACCCTTGCCTCCAGAACAAGCAGAACCCTTGCCTCCAGAACAAGCAGAACCCTTGCCTCCAGAACAAGAAGAACTCTTGCCTCCAGAACAAGCAGAACCCTTGCCTCCAGAAAAAGCAGAACCCTTGCCTCCAGCATAAGCAGAACCCTTGACTCCAGAACAAGCAGAACCCTTGCCTCCAGCACAAGCAGGATCCTTGCCTCCACAACAAGCAGGATCCTTGCCTCCAGAAAAAGCAGAACCCTTGCCTTCAGCACAAGCAGGATCCTTGCCTCCACAACAAGCAGGATCCTTGCCTCCAGAAAAAGCAGAACCCTTGCCTCCAGAAAAAGCAGGATCCTTGCCTCCACAACAAGCAGAACCCTTGCCTCCAGAAAAAGCAGAACCCTTGCCTCCAGCACAAGCAGGATCCTTGCCTCCACAACAAGCAGGATCCATGCCTCCAGAAAAAGCAGAACCCTTATCTCGAGAACAAGCAGGATCCTTGCCTCCAGAAAAAGCAGAACCCTTGCCTCCAGCACAAGCAGGATCCTTGCCTCCACAACAAGCAGGATCCTTGCCTCCAGAAAAAGCAGAACCCTTACCTCGAGAACAAGCAGGATCCTTGCCTCCAGAAAAAGCAGAACCCTTGCCTCCAGAACAAGCAGAACCCTTGCCTCCAGAACAAGCAGAACTCTTGCCTCCACAACAAGCAGAACCCTTTCCTCCAGAACAAGCAGAACTCTTGCCTCCACAACAAGCAGAACCCTTTCCTCCACAACAAGCAGAACCCTTGCCTCCAGAATAAGCCGGATCCTTGCCTCCACAACAAGCACAGCCCTTGCCTCCAGAACAAGCAGAAACCTTGCCTCCAGAACAAGCAGAACCCTTGCCAACAGAACAAGCAGAACCCTTGCCTCCAGAACAAGCAGAACCCTTGCCTCCAGAACAAGCAGAACCCTTGCCTTCAGAAAAAACAGAACCCTTGCCTCCAGAACAAGCAGAACCCTTGCCTGCAGAACAAGCAGAACCGTTGCCTCCAGAACAAGCAGAACCATTGCCTGCAGAACAAGCAGAACCGTTGCCTCCAGAACAAGCAGAACCGTTGCCTCCAGAACAAGCAGAACCGTTGCCTCCAGAACAAGCAGAATCCTTGCCTCCAGAACAAGCAGAACCCTTGCCTCCAGAAAAAGCAGAACCCTTGCCTGCAGAACAAGCAGAACTCTTGCCTCCACAACAAGCAGAACCCTTGCCTCCAGAACAAGCAGAACCCTTGCCTGCAGAACAAGCAGAACCGTTGCCTCCAGAACAAGCAGAACCCTTGCCTCCAGAACAAGCAGAACCCTTGCCTGCAGAACAAGCAGAACTCTTGCCTCCACAACAAGCAGAACCCTTGCCTCCAGAACAAGCAGAACCCTTGCCTCCAGAACAAGCAGAACCCTTGCCTGCAGAACAAGCAGAACCCTTGCCTCCAGAACAAGCAGAACCCTTGCCTCCAGAACAAGCAGAAACCTTGCCTCCAGAACAAGCAGAACCCTTGCCTGCAGAACAAGCAGAACCCTTGCCTCCAGAACAAGCAGAATCCTTGCCTCCAGAACAAGCAGAACCGTTGCCTCCAGAACAAGCAGAACCCTTGCCTCCAGAACAAGCAGAACCCTTGCCTGCAGAACAAGCAGAACCCTTGCCTCCAGAACAAGCAGAACCCTTGCCTGCAGAACAAGCAGAACCCTTGCCTCCAGAACAAGCAGAACCCTTGCCTGCAAAACAAGCAGAACCGTTGCCTCCAGAACAAGCAGAACCCTTGCCTGCAGAACAAGCAGAACTCTTGCCTCCACAACAAGCAGAACCCTTGCCTCCAGACCAAGCAGAACCGTTGCCTGCAGAACAAGCAGAACCCTTGCCTGCAGAACAAGCAGAACTCTTGCCTCCACAACAAGCAGAACCCTTGCCTCCAGAACAAGCAGAACCCTTGCCTCCAGAACAAGCAGAACCCTTGCCTGCAGAACAAGCAGAACCCTTGCCTCCAGAACAAGCAGAACCCTTGCCTCCAGAACAAGCAGAAACCTTGCCTCCAAAACAAGCAGAACCCTTGCCTGCAGAACAAGCAGAACCCTTGCCTCCAGAACAAGCAGAACCCTTGCCTCCAGAACAAGCAGAACCGTTGCCTCCAGAACAAGCAGAACCCTTGCCTCCAGAACAAGCAGAACCCTTGCCTCCAGAACAAGCAGAACCCTTGCCTGCAGAACAAGCAGAACCCTTGCCTCCAGAACAAGCAGAACCCTTGCCTGCAGAACAAGCAGAACCGTTGCCTCCAGAACAAGCAGAACCCTTGCATGCAGAACAAGCAGAACCCTTGCCTCCAGAACAAGCAGAACCCTTGCCTGCAGAACAAGCAGAACCCTTGCCTCCAGAACAAGCAGAACCCTTGCCTCCAGAACAAGCAGAACCCTTGCCTGCAGAACAAGCAGAACCCTTGCCTCCAGAACAAGCAGAACCCTTGCCTCCAGAAAAAGCAGAACCCTTGCCTGCAGAACAAGCAGAACTCTTGCCTCCACAACAAGCAGAACCCTTGCCTCCAGAACAAGCAGAACCCTTGCCTCCAGAACAAGCAGAACCCTTGCCTGCAGAACAAGCAGAACCCTTGCCTGCAGAACAAGCAGAACCCTTGCCTCCAGAACAAGCAGAACCCTTGCCTGCAGAACAAGCAGAACCCTTGCCTCCAGAACAAGCAGAACCCTTGCCTCCAGAACAAGCAGAACCCTTGCCTCCAGAACAAGCAGAACCCTTGCCTGCAGAACAAGCAGAACCCTTGCCTCCAGAACAAGCAGAACCCTTGCCTGCAGAACAAGCAGAACCCTTGCCTCCAGAACAAGCAGAACCCTTGCCTGCAGAACAAGCAGAACTTTTGCCTCCATAACAAGCAAAACCCTTGCCTCCAGAACAAGCAGAACCCTTGCCTCCAGAACAAGCAGAACCCTTGCCTGCAGAACAAGCAGAACCCTTGCCTCCAGAACAAGCAGAACCCTTGCCTCCAGAACAAGCAGAACCCTTGCCTCCAGAACAAGCAGAACCCTTGCCTCCAGAACAAGCAGAACCCTTGCCTGCAGAACAAGCAGAACCCTTGCCTCCAGAACAAGCAGAACCCTTGCCTGCAGAACAAGCAGAACCCTTGCCTCCAGAACAAGCAGAACCCTTGCCTGCAGAACAAGCAGAACTTTTGCCTCCATAACAAGCAGAACCCTTGCCTCCAGAACAAGCAGAACCCTTGCCTCCAGAACAAGCAGAACCCTTGCCTGCAGAACAAGCAGAACCCTTGCCTCCAGAACAAGCAGAACCCTTGCCTGCAGAACAAGCAGAACCCTTGCCTCCAGAACAAGCAGAACCCTTGCCTGCAGAACAAGCAGAACCGTTGCCTCCAGAACAAGCAGAACCCTTGCCTCCAGAACAAGCAGAACCCTTGCCTGCAGAACAAGCAGAACACTTGCCTCCAGCACAAGCAGAACCCTTGCCTCCAGAACAAGCAGAACCCTTGCCTGCAGAACAAGCAGAACCCTTGCCTGCAGAACAAGCAGAACCCTTGCCTCCAGAACAAGCAGAACCCTTGCCTGCAGAACAAGCAGAACCCTTGCCTCCAGAACAAGCAGAACCCTTGCCTGCAGAACAAGCAGAACTCTTGCCTCCACATCAAGCAGAACCCTTGCCTCCAGAAAAAGCAGAACCCTTGCCTCCAGAAAAAGCAGAACCCTTGCCTCCAGCACAAGCAGAACCCTTGCCTCCAGAACAAGCAGAACCCTTGCCTCCAGAACAAGCAGAACCCTTGCCTCCAGAACAAGCAGAACCCTTGCCTCCAGAACAAGCAGAACCCTTGCCTCCAGCACAAGCAGAACCCTTGCCTCCAGCACAAGCAGAACCCTTGCCTGCAGAACAAGCAGAACCCTTGCCTGCAGAACAAGCAGAACCCTTGCCTCCAGAACAAGCAGAACCCTTGCCTGCAGAACAAGCAGAACCCTTGCCTCCAGAACAAGCAGAACCCTTGCCTCCAGAACAAGCAGAACCCTTGCCTCCAGAACAAGCAGAACCCTTGCCTCCAGAACAAGCAGAACCCTTGCCTGCAGAACAAGCAGAACCCTTGCCTCCAGAACAAGCAGAACCCTTGCCTGCAGAACAAGCAGAACCCTTGCCTCCAGAACAAGCAGAACCCTTGCCTGCAGAACAAGCAGAACTTTTGCCTCCATAACAAGCAGAACCCTTGCCTCCAGAACAAGCAGAACCCTTGCCTCCAGAACAAGCAGAACCCTTGCCTGCAGAACAAGCAGAACCCTTGCCTCCAGAACAAGCAGAACCCTTGCCTGCAGAACAAGCAGAACCCTTGCCTCCAGAACAAGCAGAACCCTTGCCTGCAGAACAAGCAGAACCGTTGCCTCCAGAACAAGCAGAACCCTTGCCTCCAGAACAAGCAGAACCCTTGCCTGCAGAACAAGCAGAACACTTGCCTCCAGCACAAGCAGAACCCTTGCCTCCAGAACAAGCAGAACCCTTGCCTGCAGAACAAGCAGAACCCTTGCCTGCAGAACAAGCAGAACCGTTGCCTCCAGAACAAGCAGAACCCTTGCCTGCAGAACAAGCAGAACCGTTGCCTCCAGAACAAGCAGAACCCTTGCCTCCAGCACAAGCAGAACCCTTGCCTCCAGAACAAGCAGAACCCTTGCCTCCAGAACAAGCAGAACCCTTGCCTCCAGAACAAGCAGAACCCTTGCCTCCAGAACAAGCAGAACCCTTGCCTCCACAACAAGCAGAACCCTTTCCTCCAGAACAAACAGAACCCTTGCCT
This sequence comes from Myxine glutinosa, assembly GCF_964187855.1. Lineage (NCBI taxonomy): Eukaryota > Metazoa > Chordata > Myxini > Myxiniformes > Myxinidae > Myxine > Myxine glutinosa. The sequence goes on from NC_136265.1 coordinate 116,401,845, forward strand.
CCAGAAAAAGCAGAACCCTTGCCTCCAGCACAAGCAGAACCCTTGCCTCCAGAACAAGCAGAACCCTTGCCTCCACAACAAGCAGAACCCTTTCCTCCAGAACAAACAGAAACCTTGCCTCCAGAATAAGCAGGATCCTTGCCTGCAGAACAAGCAGAACCCTTGCCTCCAGAACAAGCAGAACCCTTGCCTCCAGAACAAGCAGAACCCTTGCCTCCACAACAAGCAGAACCCTTTCCTCCAGAACAAACAGAACCCTTGCCTCCAGAACAAGCAGAACCCTTGCCTGCAGAACAAGCAGAACCCTTGCCTCCAGAACAAGCAGAACCCTTGCCTCCAGAACAAGCAGAACCCTTGCCTCCAGAACAAGCAGAACCCTTGCCTGCAGAACAAGCAGAACCGTTGCCTCCAGAACAAGCAGAACACTTGCCTCCACAACAAGCAGAACCCTTGCCTGCAGAACAAGCAGAACCGTTGCCTCCAGAACAAGCAGAACCCTTGCCTCCAGAACAAGCAGAACCCTTGCCTCCAGAACAAGCAGAACCCTTGCCTCCAGAACAAGCAGAACCCTTGCCTCCAGAAAAAGCAGAACCCTTGCCTCCAGCACAAGCAGAACCCTTGCCTCCAGAACAAGCAGAACCCTTGCCTGCAGAACAAGCAGAACTCTTGCCTCCAGCACAAGCAGAACCCTTGCCTCCAGCACAAGCAGAACCCTTGCCTCCAGCACAAGCAGAACCCTTGCCTGCAGAACAAGCAGAACTCTTGCCTCCAGCACAAGCAGAACCCTTGCCTCCAGAACAAGCAGAACCCTTTCCTCCAGAACAAGCAGAACCCTTGCCTCCAGCACAAGCAGAACCCTTGCCTCCAGCACAAGCAGAACCCTTGCCTGCAGAACAAGCAGAACTCTTGCCTCCAGAACAAGCAGAACCCTTGCCTCCAGAACAAGCAGAACCCTTTCCTCCAGAACAAACAGAACCCTTGCCTCCAGAATAAGCAGGATCCTTGCCTCCACAACCAGCACAGCCCTTGCCTCCAGAACAAGCAGAACCCTTGCCTCCAGAACAAGCAGAACCCTTGCCTCCAGAACAAGCAGAACCCTTGCCTGCAGAACAAGCAGAACCGTTGCCTCCACAACAAGCAGAACCCTTGCCTGCAGAACAAGCAGAACCCTTGCCTCCAGAACAAGCAGAACCCTTGCCTCCAGAACAAGCAGAACCGTTGCCTCCAGAACAAGCAGAACCGTTGCCTCCAGAGCAAGCAGAACTCTTGCCTCAAGAACCAAGCTTACTGTGGAACCTTTTGGGGTCCCATTGGGTGTCCTAAGGTGGGTGGGAGGTTTCATGAATTTCTCTACCCAATTATGATTCTCGAGTTTCCACCGGTACATAAACTTCTCTCTCTGCATGTAAATGCATTCACGGATTTGGCATTCGCAGTTTCGCCATTTACTGCATGTGGAAACATTTCCTGGTTCTGTGATATCTTATCTTACACACTTGAGATTTTGCATTTCCACCCACATGACTTCGGCAATTTCTCAATACAATTGAACACATTGGTGGTGGTTCGTGTGGAGCCCGTGCTTGCTGGTTGCATCATTTTCTGTGGGGTGCAACTGCCGCTGATGCAGTTCCTCTCGATAAGCAGTGATTTGGTACTCATTTTGTCGACCGCGGAAGGATGACAGGCTGAGACAACAACCCACCTGGTAATTCAATGGCATGACAGGGGCCACCTTCACCGGTAAGCCAACACCAGGCTATTGAACATACCTCGCTTGTAAGTGAATATTTTTGTGTACGGGCATTGTGATTTGGAGCCGGAGGGATATTTGGCAAGTTTTTTTTATTTCATTTTGGTTTTTTTTGGCTACAACATCGAGGCTCGTGTAACAGCTAACATTAATCACAAAAAAAATGTACACACAAAACATACAATAAAGGGAGCGGGAGACAAGATGGGGAAAGAAAGGGAAACACACAAGTACAACATCAGAGAAAAGGGACATCGGGAGATCTGTGGGAGGGAGAAGGCTTGGGGGTAGGAGGCATGGGAAGGGGGGGGGGGTGGGCGAGGTGTACAACACATGGACACTGCTCGGACTTCCAGGGAAGAAGGTGGTATTTCAAAAAAGTGGATCTGGGGTGAATTAATGGAGGTAGAAAAGATCAAGGTTTTGGATGGGGGAAGATAAGAGATGGTGGTGAACAGTTGTTTTAAAGACCTGGAGGGAGGAGTGGGAATGAAGAGAGTGAGGGAGTTTGTTCCAGAGGTGGGAGAAAAGAGGAATGGAAGAGTGAAGGTGAGCAGAGAGTCTTGATTTTGGCAGTTTAACCATAAGAGGGTTGCTCGCAGATCTTGTGCAACCTGTGGGAATATTTGGGGGACAAAGCACAGATAAAGATGGGGGAGCTAGGCTGTACAGGAGTCGGTAGAAGACAGAAAGACCACCTACCTGCCTGTGGTGTGTGAGTGAAAAGCCCACACAATCAGCTTCATCGTGGGAGATTCCAATGATTCTGAAGGCTTTGGTTTCAACAGCGTGAAGCCGAGATAGGTGTGAGGTCGGAGCACCAGCCCAGAGGGGAGAGCAGTATTCCATTGAGCTGTGGATGAAAGCTTTGTATGTGGTGAGGAGCTCAGGTGTGCCAAGGAAGGACTTCGCATGATGGAGGATGCCCAGTCGGCGACTGGCTTTGGAGGCCAGCTTGGAAATGTGGTTTTCCCAGGAAAGATCATGGCAGATAGTGAGACCCAAGAGCTTGAGTGACAGATCTTCTTGGAGAGGATTGTTGAGAAAGTAGATGGGAGGGTTGTCCAAACGGTCTTTTCGGAGAGACATAGTAAGAGTGTGAGATTTGGCAGGATTGAAAGACATGTTCCACTTGTTTGACCAGTCTGTGATTTTGTCCAGGTCTGCAGAGAGTGGGGAGGCTGCAGATTGCCGATCTGAGGGATGAGGAATGGAGTGGCAGAGAGTGAAGTCATCAGCTAAGAGATAGAGAGGATTTTCCAGAGAGTTGGAGAGATCGTTGATGAAGACCAGAAAAAGCACAGGGCCCAGAACACTGCCTTGGGGAACTCCAGCCTGAACAGGAAGGGGAGATGAGAGAAGTCCATTCAGGGCCACACATTGACTACGACCAGAGAGGAAGTTCGCAAGCCATGCATGGAGATTTCCATTGATACCATAGGAGGAAATTTTGGTGAGCAGAGCTGGGTGCCAAACTGTATCGAAGGCACGTGACATGTCAAGGGAGACAGCTCTGATTTCCTGTTTGGCATTGAGGACCTCCATCCATTGTTGAGACAGCAGGAGCAGCATGTCCAGAGTGGAGTGACCTGGTCTGAAACCAAATTGATGATCAGAGATCAAGCCATTGGAGAAAAGGAATAATTTCATATCCGAAGCAATGATGGATTCCATGACTTTGCTGATAATTGGGAGCAGGCTGATTGGTCTGTAGTTGCAAGGATCTGTTTTTGCACCTTTTTTGTGTAAATCGGCAATGTTGGCTGATTTCCAAGCAGATGGCAGATGAACTTGAGAAAAAGAGAGGGTGAAGAGAACAGAGAGAGGGTGTGAAAGAGCGGAAGAGCAGGATTTTAGGACCCGTGGTCTGATGCCATCTGGTCCAGTTGCAGAATCAGAGTCAAGGTTTGACAGAAACTTCTCCGCCTTGTCAGGAGGGAAGGACACAGAGTCCAGGAGCAGCTGGGTACGACTGAGTACAGTAGGTACAGAGACGGATGGGTTTGGGACACAAGATTTAGAGGCAAACACAGAGTTGAGTCATTTGACTTTGTCATGTGTGGTGTCAACTGTGTAGCCATTTGAGGTAAGGGAAGGGATGGAGGGGCAACAAACACCAGAAACAGATTTGACCAGACGCCACCAGGATTTGGAGTAAAGAGACAGGTTTGAGAGTTCAGTCTTCAGAGTAGAGAGAAAGTGCTTCCTGGCTCTTCTGAGGGTAGACACACACTTGTTCCGAGCTTTGTGAAAGGAACGGAGATTGCCTTCAGTTGGATTTGCCTTTCAAGAGGCAAAGGCAAGTTGTTTCAGGGCAACTGCCTCACCACAAGCTTCAGTGTACCATGGATGGGAGGAAGGGTAAGACAACCTAAGATGTGATGGGATAAATCTGTGCATGGAGAGCAGTTTACTTTGGAAGAATTCTCAGGAAGAGTTGATGGATGAAGTAGAAATTTGAGACCAGTCCAGATGATTGATGGCTCCTTGAAGACCACGCCAGTCGGCCTGAGTGAAATGCCAGACTCGTCGATGCTGAGGAGGCTGTCTGAGAATGGCCAGAGATATATCCACTTTAACAAGCACATGATCAGAAGAACCGATTGGAGCAGAAGAAGAGCAGCAGACATTTGCAGGGAAGTTTGTCATAACCAAGTCTAGGAGAGAAGATGCTCCATTGACTGAGATTCGGGTCGGGAAATTGACAGATTGTGTCAGTCCCAATGAGTCACAGAAGTCCTTTGCTGAGATGCCGTGGCTGGTGAGAGAGGAACCCAAACCCAGCCAGCTGGCATGATGACAATTGAAGTCGCCACATATGAGGAAGAGAGAGTTGGGATGAGTGGATAGAAGTTGGTCCTTGTTGTCAGACAGCGAAATGTAAATGGAGTCATCACTGTTTGGAGGACGGTGCAGAACACATATGAACAAAAGGTGGGAGCGGAGAGGAAGCCGTAGCCAGAGGTACTCCTGGGGGTGAGGTGGAGAGAGGGCAGTGCAAGGAGAGTGAGGAAGAGAGTTTTTATAAAGATAGCAACCCCACCACCAGGACGAGGCTCAGGTCTATCATACCGGAGGGTGGACTGGAGTAACCAGGAAGAGATATTAAGGAATCAGAGACATCTTGAGGGAGGAAAGTTTCTGTTAAGCAAATTACGTCTGGTTTGTCAAAAGTAACCTGTATGGAGAGATCAGTCAGGTTTGAGCGAAGGCCCCGGATGTGAAAGTTTTTATTTAGTGGTTCACAAATTCCTCCCTGACAAGTTTGATGCGGTTGGAGTCCATGGCAATGTTTGGAGCTGGTTGGCTGCTGTTTGTTGCCTTTTTTTCAGGTTCCGCACGTCTGATACAGCACATCGATGCCTTCCACTTGTTTAATCGTTCGTATGAAGAGCTTGTTGAGTCTGGTTAATGCAAGAATCTTCTTTTTACCTCATAGCCGTATGATGTAATCTTACAAGTTTTGGTATGCATCCATGTATCCTACCTGGATTGGTGTCAATGCCTTGGCAGGCTTGCTAAATTCAGAGTTCAATTTGTGCAAATATCTTGGCAAAAACAAGACTCCATTGTGCTTCCACAGATTACCGGAAAGGATGTTGTTGTCCTTGAGTTACAAGACCACCACAAGTGTTACAAAGAGTACATCCGTGTTCACTTTTAAAGAGCCACACCAGTGATCTTTCTGGAAATGTGATCTTGATTATACCTGTTAGAATGGCAGAGTACACGTTCATCTGGAAACGTGTGCCATCCGTTCCACGTTCTTGCTCCATTCACTCCTTCAGACCACCTGTGTGGTGTTCAGGTGTGCTAGTCTGTTACGTGATTAATAATACAATAGACGTAATCAATATGTTACAATAGGTAATTAGTACGTAATTTATAGACGTACTCACCTTAAAATTGTACCTATGTTTAATAGACGTGCTCCTTTTAACGGGATCTATCACATATTTATTAACGCACAGGTTGTAAACCTGGTGCGTTATAGCGTTTGCCTGGGAATTTCTGTCTCTCCAAAAGTGAAGCTCCGTTTCTGTCGCTCAGATGTGTAGCCAGTTTCTGTCGCTCAGATGTGTAGCCAGTTTCTGTCGCTCAGATGTGTAAACATGACGTCATCAAATCTATATTTAGGCTAACCATGGGCTACCCCTTTGGCTGGTACGCGGCCGCTCGCTAGTACATAATATAGGATATATTTGTTATATGTTATGTTATAGGATATATAGGATATATGTTATATGATATAGGATATATATAGGATAGGTTATAGGATATATATTGTTGCGAATATGGAATTTGGCCTCCATATCCGCTTGTAAATATTCCCCTATTTCCCCAATACTCCCCAACTATCCCCAATCCCCCATTCCCTAGTCCCATTGTCTGTAAACAACAATCAGTAGAGCCGACCTTCCCCTTTTTCCCCCATTAAATGTCGTGCCCAGGTCCACCGCACCACACGTAGACAACTTTCGGACATCTTGCTAGTTATTCTTAGTCTATGTCAGTTAAGGACTCGTTTCCATTAATTATGACTCTTCGTTGCACCAGAATGTGATTATATGGCACCAGTAGTGAGTTTAGGACCTTTCCCATACCTCCTCCCATCTTCTTCCCCAAACAACAACAACAACAACAGAGGGGCACGGCACTGCGCGGGGGGGAGTGTGCGTCCTGACACCGGCTCGGTTAGCCGCCATTGACAATGCGCTCCAGACCATGCGCTCCACGGGGTTACCACAAAGGGGCTGGCTGTCAGCTCCTCGTCAAGGGCGGAGCCTGGTAAACCCCCCGCACGCACCCAATGAGAAGCAACGTGCCGATTCCACGAGGCGGAGCTAACGAGCCGAGGGCGTGTCACTCCCCGCCGGATATACGCGGCCACGTAGCGGACGTGACGTGAGATGCGCCCCCAGCTTGAGCAGACAAGACGCCATCCGAGCGCTGCGACCTCCCCGCATCTCTAGACCGGACCGGGTCGACCCTGTCCTTGAGCCAAGAGTGCACCTTGAGCCATCGATACCCGCTGTCCTTTCCATCAATCCCCGTGTGAGTCAGCTTTGTCCCGTTTATCTGTCGTCTGTTGGGAATAATATAAGATTGTGTCTAAGTGCTTGTCTTTCTATGTTGTACCTCTCGTCCCTGTAATCTGACCTTCCGAACGAATATAATCTCCTCCGGAGGTCTTGAGAACTGAACCCTGGGTGTCGTGTCATTTGAAACCCAGCCGTGTGTCCTTTTCCTTTATTGCCTTTATTGGCCTAGCGCAGCGCGATTAGTCAACGTTCGGGTATAATATCGAGTATAATCTTGTGCAGACGTGGTCATCCCAAAACCGCTCGGTGAATAACATCAAAGCCACGTCTGTAACAATTGGTGTCGAGGAGTGGAATTCGAACCCGGGACTAAATTTATTAGGCCCAAATTTGTAACAAGTAGAATCGATTCGGAGCGCGTTTACTGCGCTCGACGAAATTATAACGGTCGAAATTTTGTTTTGTTGTATAAAAACCCGTATTTTGAAAGTCGCGCTATGGCAGACCAAGACAGCTGGGGTCCGGTAGGGGAGAGTGAGGCAGGGTCGATCCAGGACCAAATTGAGGGACAAGAGGAGAGCGAAGCAGTGAGGGTAGCAGATTCGCAAAATAGCGTCGTCACGCACGAGGTAACGGTCGCGCGAAATGGCGCCTCGCAAATAGCTACGGCGGCCGCACCCGCTGCACAAGTGGGAGGGATGGCCCAAATGCAGGCCCTCATGGAGCAATTTATGGCGCAAATGCAGGCGTCCCTCAACCTGCAGAAGGACGATATGAGGGCTAATAGTGAGCAAATGAGGGCTGATAGTAAGCGATTGGGTGAGCGATTGGAGGACCAAATGGGGGTAATGGGGAACCGGATGGATGCTCAGGGTGAGCGATTGGAGGGCAAAATAGGGGTAATGAGGGACGAAGCGAGGGGTACCAGTGAGGGATTAGACAATAATTTTAAGGGATTAGACAATAATTTTAAGGGATTAGACAATAATTTTAAGGGATTAGACATGAAATTTGGGAAATTAGACGATAGATTAGGGGAAATACAGGAGGGGTTAACGGGGGTAGAAAACAGAATAGCCGCTCAAGAGAATCAAATGGAAGGGATGCAAAAAGGGTTAGAGGGGTTAGAAAACACCATGGAAGGCAAATTGAGGGACATGAGGGACCAAGCGGAAAGGGAAGTTAACCAAATGGGGCAGCAGATAGAGGGGGTCAGAATGGGGGTAGAAGCCAAACTGGATGCTCACAGGGAGGAAATGGAGCAGATGAGGGTGGCATCTGGGCAGGAGATGCAAGTGATGGGAGAGGAGATCAGAAGAGGTGTGAGTGAGGAGGTCGGAGGAGTGCGCGAGGAGGTGAGGCACTGTAAGGAGCGCATGGAGAAAGAGGTGAGAAAGGGGACTGTAAAATTGCAAGGTGGTATAGAGGAGTTGACGCTGGGAGTAGAACAACTGACAGTGGGACAAAAGGAGTTGGGGGACCAGGTAAAGAAGAACACAGCGGTAATAGAGGGTTTAAAATCGACACAGAAGGAGATGAAAAAGGACGTAGGGGTAATTAAAAAAGAGTGTCAGACGGTACATGAGGACCTGACGAGAAAAATGGACAAGGTGGTAGAGGTGATGGAGGTTAAAGAGCGGGAGGTGCGGGAGCACATAGAAAAAAATAAAGTGGAGTTAGAGGAAGAACTTAAAGGGGCGCACGAAGAGATGAAGGAGATGAAGCAAAAATTAGAAGAAGTGGAAGAAGGGGTGAGCGAAATTAAGAAGCGACGGAGAGAGGATAAGAAAGAGATAAAGGAGGAAGTAAAAGAATTGGTCCAAAGTCTGTGTTCGGATCGTGATGATGTGCTCATTAACCGGATGAGGGATTCGCAGGTGATGGAGGAGAAGCGAAGAGAAAGAGAACCCGGTGTAAGTGGTGACCAATATGGTCGTGCGTATGATGCGCCAGGTGATTTAATAAGCTTGGGGGTCGAGATAGACCCGGATGTTCGTGAGAGGCCACGAGTGAGGTGTATGGCTGGTCCGGAGGGTATGGAACGAGAGGTGCGAGGTGTGGGTGAGCAAGGTTGTGGTGGTATGGAATGGGTAGCGGGTTGCGGAGGTGTGACCCATGCATCGACACCAACAGGGGTAGTTGTTGGAGGGACCGGGGAGGCACGAGAGCCCCTTGGGGGTAATGTACTGTGGGGGCCCGGCCGGTTCGGCCCCGCGCTGACCCCGCAAGGGGCGACGCACGGGGTCCGGCCGGCGGGCAACGACTCGCATACGAGGTGGTCCCACAAGGTCCCACTCGCGCCGTATGACGGCAAGAGTGATCTACGCGCGTACCTGGCGCAGTTCGACTGTGTGTGTAAGGGTAACGGTTGGGGTGAGGACGAAGGTGGAGTACACCTGGTGGCCGCATTGCGCGGCGCGGCGGCGGAGGTGCTGACGGCATTACCAGCGGGGGCTCTCACCCTGCCAGCCCTCCGCGACGCCCTAATTAATCGATTTGGAATAGAACAGCAGAGCGAGCTTGTTAAAGCTCAGCTCGCGCTGCGAAAGCGCAAGCCCCAGGAAGCCATCGGGGAACTTGCCCACGACATTCGCCGCGCGGTGGGGATCGCACATGCTAGCATGGCAGCGGATTCCCGGGAAAGCCTGGCGCTGGACCATTTTATCCAGGCCCTCCCGGATATTGAGCTCCGGCAACAGCTCGCCATGTGGCGCCCGCAGACTCTGAGCCAGGCGGCTGACGCTGCGGCCCGTTGGGAAGCAGCGAGGCCCCTGGCCCGGGGGGGGCGAGCGTCTCGCAATGGCGGTCCGCCAGGTGGGACCCCCGATGGAGGGCGGACCCCTTAGGGGGCCCGCCCCCGACGTGGGTCCTGACCTGGCGGGCATGGTCCGGAGGCTGGTGGACCAGCGCCTGGCAGGACCTGGACCATGGCAGGCGGCCCCGGAGGTGGCCCGCGGTGGACCACGAGCGGGTAATCCAATTCGGACCTACAGGGGGGGGAATTTGGAATTCCGGAGGCAAGCACCTTATCAGGTGAGGTGCTATACCTGCAACCGCCTGGGTCACCTGGCGCGGCACTGTCGAAACACGCGCCGGGATGATCCCCGGCAGTTGAGGTCCTCAACTCCGCCCAGGGGGGAGCGGGTTAGCCGACCCCAGACACCCCCCCCGCCAGACCCCGGGAAACTAGAAGGTGTCGGGCACGTAGGGCGGTGTTCGGCAGTAGAGGATGGAGGAGAGCCCTCATTGACGCGACAGGTCATTTATTGTGGCCAAATTGGAACCGGTAGCCTGACAATTAGATGCAAAATTGCCGGCGTGGGGGTAGACGCCGTAGTGGACACAGGAGCTAGCGCCACGATCATCAGCCCTGTGGTCCTTGATTCGAGCGCAGGTGGCTGGGATAAGATCCAGCGCCTGCAAAATTATAGTTTGCAGCTTGCTACCGGGGTAACGGCCCCGATCATAGGGCGTGGTTCTGTGACCCTCAAGTTAGGGTCGGTAAGGAGGGAGATAGATGTTTGGGTGGCGGAGGTGTGCGACCCATGTTTAATAGGGTTGGACCTGTTGACTGCCAGCGGTTGTAAAATCGACTTGTGCCGGGGGATCCTGCAGGTGGGAGTAGAAGAGCTGCCGTTAGGGGGAGTGAGCACGGCCGAGAGAGCGGAGCTGGAGGCTTCCGAGGCCGTGACCATCCCCCCAAGGGCCGAGGCGATAGTGCCGGCCCGGTGGGCAGCTCGCCCAACATGGCAGGAGTCCTGCGGCCTGGTCGAACCGGTGGCAGCGCAGTCCATACCGGGTTTAATCGTGGGCCGCACCCTTGTAAAAACGGACGGACCGGTAGTGGCCGTCCGAGTAATAAATATGAGTACAGAACCACGCACTATAGTAAGGGGCACGAGGGTAGCTGGCTGCACCCCCGTTGAGGAAGTCGCGACAGTGAGGGGCGAGAACGTCCAGCCAAGCCGACCCCGGGGGGAGCCTTCAATAACAAGTAGGAATTGGCCCGATCCCATTTGCGAGATGGTAAATCGTAGCAGCGTAGAGTTGGGAGGTACCCAGAGGGAGGCCTTACACAAACTGGTTGGGTCCCATTTGGACCTCTTCTCCCTGTCCACCGAGGATATTGGACGTACGGGCCTGGTGAAACATCAGATCCACACCGGTGAGGCCCGGCCTATTCGTCAGGCCGCCCGACGGCTCCCTTGGAGCAAGAGGGCGGAAGCTGACGAGCAGGTTGAAAAAATGCTCGACGCAGGTGTGATCGAGCCCTCGGGAAGTCCTTGGATGTCACCTGTTGTGCTGGTCAAAAAGAAGGATGGGACCACGCGGTTCTGCGTGGTCTATCGCCAGCTAAACAACGTGACACTCAAGGACTCATATCCCCTGCCAAGGATTGATGACACCCTCGATGCCGTTGCGGGCTCAAATTGGTTCACAACTTTGGACCTCAAGAGTGGGTATTGGCAGGTGGAGATGGATAGGGCAGGGAAGGAGAAAACGGCATTTTCCACAGGTAAGGGACTGTATCAGTTTACTGTGATGCCGTTTGGTTTGTGTAACGCCCCCGCCACCTTTGAAAGATTGATGGAGCATGTACTAGGCGGCATGCCATGGCAGTCATGCCTGGTGTACCTGGATGACGTCCTGGTACATGCCCAAACGTTCCCCCAGGCAGTAGCTAATTTGGACCAGGTGTTCGGGTGCCTCAGACAGGCAGGGTTGAAGCTGAACCCGAGTAAGTGCACTTTGTTTGCAAGAGAGGTGGCCTATCTAGGTCACGTGATTGGCCGCGAGGGGGTAAAAACGGACCCAGACAAAATTAAAGCGGTAGAGGAGTGGCCCGCACCACGTACCATCAAAGAGGTGCGGGGATTTTTGGGACTCTGCTCCTACTACCGGCGCTTTGTGGCGAAATTTGCGGAGTTGGCCCGTCCCCTCCACCGGCTTACGGAGAAGGGGACGCGATTTAATTGGACACGGGAGTGCCACGAGGCCTTCCAAAAATTGAAGGGGTGTCTAACATCCGCACCCCTTCTAGCTTACCCCACTAGTGACGGGACATTTACCCTGGACACGGATGCGAGCCAGGAAGGATTGGGCGCAGTTTTGTCTCAGACACAGGAGGGCGTGGAGAGAGTGATTGGTTATTATAGTCGGGCCTTAAGTAGGCCCGAGAGAAATTATTGCGTCACTCGCAAAGAGTTATTGGCTATGCTGGCTGCCATGAACCATTTCCACCCGTACTTGTACGGGCGGAAATTTTTGTTTAGAACTGACCATTCCTCCTTGCAATGGCTCCTTCGGTTCAAGGAACCGGAGGGCCAAATTGCAAGGTGGTTGGAAAAGTTGCAGCAGTACGATTTTGATGTGGCCCATAGGGCCGGGAAGGCCCATGGTAATGCGGACGCACTCTCTCGGCGTCCTTGTCTGGGAGAAAACTGCAAATTTTGTGCGAGACACGAGGAGAGGGAACAATTGGGCGATTCGGACCCGACCCTCGTTGTCCGGGCAACCCGGGTGAGAGGGCCAATTTTGCCACTAACTGCAGATGAGGAATTCGGAACTTTGGCATGGAGCACGGCCCAGCAGGAGGATCCTGTCCTGGGGCCAGTGTTCAATTGGGTCAAATTGGGGCAAAGACCAAAGGGGGAAGAGGTCACCCCCCTCGGGGCACAAACAAAGGCATATTGGGCTCAGTGGCAGACCCTGGAATTGAAAGGCAACATCTTGTATCGCAAGTGGGTGGAGGTTCCCTCTGATCGAACTTCCTGGCTGGTGATAGTCCCTGACAAATTCAAGAACGTCATATTGCAACAGGTGCATGGTACCCGCTCCGGCGGCCATTTGGGCAGGACAAAGACATTATCTCGGGTCCGCCGGAGGTTCTATTGGGTGAATATGGGGCGCGACATACAGGACTGGTGTCGGAGATGCGACGCCTGTTCTGCCAAAAAGGGACCAGCACGGAGGATGAGGGCCCCCCTTCAATTACATCAGGTGGGGGCCCCCCTTGAGCGGGTGGCTATGGATATTCTAGGACCGCTGCCCCGCACCCGCCAAGGTAATAAGTATATCCTCGTGGTAATGGACTATTTCACCAAGTGGCCGGAGGCCTACGCCCTCCCCAACCAAGAAGCAGGGGTGGTAGCGCAGGCCTTCGTGGAAGGATTTGTGTGCCGGCATGGGATTCCACAGGAGTTGCACACCGACCAGGGACGAAATTTTGAGAGCAAATTGCTAAAAGATGTGTGCAGTCTCCTGTCAATTCGGAAAACCAGAACAACGCCTTTAAGACCTCAATCTGACGGGATGGTGGAAAGATTCAATCGAACTCTAATCCAACAACTGGCACTGTTCACCGCCACCCGTCAGGATGACTGGGACGAACATCTCCCTTACTTGCTCATGGCCTACCGAACCAGCCAGCACGGGGCCACCGCATGCAGTCCAGCGTTGCTTATGTATGGGCGGGAGTTACGGGCTCCCGCCGACTTGCTATGCGGTCCCGTGCCAGACACAGTGGTTAACCCGCCGAGGGAGGGGTACGCACGTCACCTAGAGGAAGGCATGGAGCTAGTCCATGCCTTCGCCCGCCGCCAACTCCATCTGGCGGGGGAAAAGATGAAGCGCAGGTACGACGACCGGAGCCAGGGGAGTCAATACGCTCCGGGGATGAAGATTTGGTTCTTTAATCCCCGGAGGCGGAAGGGAAGGTGCCCAAAACTCACCTCCCCCTGGCAAGGCCCAGGAGTCGTCCTGTCGCAAATCTGTGACGTGGTCATTAAGATCAAAATGGGGCCACGAGCCCTCCCTCGGATCGTCCACGCCGACCGGATAAGACCTTACACCGGCGAGCAGGCGCCCCCGTGGATTGCCTCGGCTTTAGATGCCGAGGCGGGACCCAGTACCTCTGAATAAGGGGGGCTTATTAGTGCCAGAGGACTGGGGGATTGAGGAGCGATGTGCCCGGTGGGTAAGAGTGGCATCCCTGCCACCCTGCCCAGGGGGGGCAAAGGAGCAATAGCTTAAGGGGTGTATGGCAGTGAAAACTAGCCCGGGTGGGTTAGGTTATATTGATAGGGCCCTAGAAGATGACAGTAGGTAACGTTAAGTTTAGTTAGTGACTGATACCTGTAGTGGGGACGCAGGTAGATTAGTATGGATGATAATGACGAGGGAGCGCAATAGTTTAAAGGGACGACTGGGAAGCGCAAGTTTCAGAGGGGAGTAGTTAGCTGAGATGATGCCGTGTGGTTGAGAATTGAACAGGTGTGATTGCACAGGTGTGCAACTGGACAGGTGTGATTGCACAGGTGTGCAACTGGACAGGTGTGTGGAGCAGTGTGTGAGTAGTGAGTGTTGTGGATCAGCGCGAATGCGCTTGGGGAGAGAAGGGTGCAGGTGGCACCAGGTGTGAGAGCACAGGTGTGCAAGTACAGGTGTGTGGAGAGAGTGGGAGTAAGTGGTACGGAGTGGTGTGCATGGTGCGAAGGTGTGAATGGGGGAAGAGTGGACCCCCCATCACGGATACCCGGGGCGGGTAGTGTAAGTGTTAGGTAGAGGGTACAGGTAAATTGTGGTTGGATATTGGCATCTGTGGTGCGGTTGCAGAATGGTGTTGTGGATGGGTGCATTAGTGTTGTGGAAATGGCTGGGCGTGTAGCCTGTTAGTGTGTGTAGTTGGTTGGGCACTCCACCACTGTGAGGATGTCGGCCAGGTGAGGCCGCAGGTGGGCTCTGGGAGCCGGTAGAGTTGTGGATGGGGCCCGAGGATCCGGAGGACGGACCCGGGTAGCCCAGTGCCAGAGAGGGCACCGAGTGGGGAGAGTGCCAGAGGGCCTTCCCCAGGTAGTTAGGTTAGGGTAAGGAGCAGGTAAGCTCGGAGGCAACTGCAGTGGTGGAGGTGTGCAGGTGGGTAGACCCACTGGGAGAGGTACACGTCGCAGCCCAGAAATTGTACGAGGGCACCGGGAGATGAATCGGGGGAGTGAGACCCCAAATTGAAAAGCACCACAGTTTGGCCAATGGGAATTGGTTTTTAGAACCCATAGTGTAAGAGGGCCAATGGTTTGGCCGGAGAGAGACCCCGGGTAGTGTAAAGTTGTTAAAGTCATTTAGGAAATAGTTAGGATTGATGAACCTGTCGCACCATACGCAGCCACTTACCTGTGGTGATGATGATGACTCCACACCTGTGTTTTCTTTGTTTGTGTTGCAGAAATGAGAATTGCTGTGTGGATTTGTGAGACGCATCACGACGTGGATGAGACATTGGGGTGATTCCATCTCTCCCTCCTTAGGAGGGACTGATGATGAATTGGTGATGGCAAATTATGATGTTGAGTTGGAGATGGCAAATTATGATGTTGAGTTGAAAATGGCAAATTTGATTGGTTAGGAGGGAGAGAAGACGAATTTGGTATATGGGAGGAACGGGGAAGACAGTAGGGATGTTTGTTGATTTGTAAAGTAGATGTTTATGGGTAGTGTTGTGTTTTGTGGATACAGTAAGGGGTAAGGGAGGGGCCATGTAGGTTACCTGGTGGGGGGGGGGGGGAGCGTACGGTAGGAACGTACCTGTCTCACCTGGTTCCCATGTGCCCCCAGTGTGCATTACCTTGCATTGCGTGCACTTTTGCGCCCTTACCACCTTACTCACTTGTCTGCTTCTTTTGTCTCCCACCTCCGAGGATCTGGCTTTGGGGTAGAGAGAGAGGAGAGAGAGGTGCTGGCTACGCAGTTGTGGGCCTGCACTTTCGCTGCTTGCTGCTTGGATCGATACACCATATGGACCGCAATGTTTGTGGCCACCCACCATGGACCGCAGCTCTTTTGCGGCCAAGCACCACCCGTGGATGGACCTATGGGTCAACGTGGCACCTATGCCATGCAGGTGAACCACTTTTAGTTGACACCACTGAAGGCCACAATATAGAAATGGACGCGGTTGGCGCCTTTCTTTATTTTTTTGAAAGAGGCAAGAAGGCCAAGTGCACCACACGAAGGCAAGACCAGCGGCAGAACATCGGCCGGCTGCGACACCACCGGTGATTTATAAACACTTTATTGGTGCACCGGATGGTGCTCACTGTGTGATGGGGTGGTGCTTGATGCTTGGAAGGGGTGCTCTGCACATTATTAAAGGCCGTAGGCCACAGAGCACTCGTGGGTTGGTGTATCGATGCTAGCATGCGTGCTCTCTCTATGCATAACATCTGCATGTGTTCCTCCAAAAACAGGTCCTGGATCGTAGTGTAAATATCAGCGTAGTCTTGTGTAAATAATGCTCCCTACCGGCTGTATGTTTAGTTTGAGGATTCTTTCCGGATTCGGTTATCCTGTGGGTGTGTTTCTGTGAGGAGAAGGGTGCAACGTCGCAGGGGGACATATTTACTCATTTGTGAATATCTGTAAAACTGTCGCACTCAGGGTAGAGTTAATAGTAGAGGGAACTACATTGCGTGCCACACTAAAGTAGGTAAAAATTTATCGGGTCGGGACGCCCCGAGGGTAGAGAAGGGTGCAATGTTGCGAATATGGAATTTGGCCTCCATATCCGCTTGTAAATATTCCCCTATTTCCCCAATACTCCCCAACTATCCCCAATCCCCCATTCCCTAGTCCCATTGTCTGTAAACAACAATCAGTAGAGCCGACCTTCCCCTTTTTCCCCCATTAAATGTCGTGCCCAGGTCCACCGCACCACACGTAGACAACTTTCGGACATCTTGCTAGTTATTCTTAGTCTATGTCAGTTAAGGACTCGTTTCCATTAATTATGACTCTTCGTTGCACCAGAATGTGATTATATGGCACCAGTAGTGAGTTTAGGACCTTTCCCATACCTCCTCCCATCTTCTTCCCCAAACAACAACAACAACAACAGAGGGGCACGGCGCTGCGCGGGGGGGAGTGTGCGTCCTGACACCGGCTCGGTTAGCCGCCATTGACAATGCGCTCCAGACCATGCGCTCCACGGGGTTACCACAAAGGGGCTGGCTGTCAGCTCCTCGTCAAGGGCGGAGCCTGGTAAACTCCCCGCACGCACCCAATGAGAAGCAACGTGCCGATTCCACGAGGCGGAGCTAACGAGCCGAGGGCGTGTCACTCCCCGCCGGATATACGCGGCCACGTAGCGGACGTGACGTGAGATGCGCCCCCAGCTTGAGCAGACAAGACGCCATCCGAGCGCTGCGACCTCCCCGCATCTCTAGACCGGACCGGGTCGACCCTGTCCTTGAGCCAAGAGTGCACCTTGAGCCATCGATACCCGCTGTCCTTTCCATCAATCCCCGTGTGAGTCAGCTTTGTCCCGTTTATCTGTCGTCTGTTGGGAATAATATAAGATTGTGTCTAAGTGCTTGTCTTTCTATGTTGTACCTCTCGTCCCTGTAATCTGACCTTCCGAACGAATATAATCTCCTCCGGAGGTCTTGAGAACTGAACCCTGGGTGTCGTGTCATTTGAAACCCAGCCGTGTGTCCTTTTCCTTTATTGCCTTTATTGGCCTAGCGCAGCGCGATTAGTCAACGTTCGGGTATAATATCGAGTATAATCTTGTGCAGACGTGGTCATCCCAAAACCGCTCGGTGAATAACATCCAAGCCACGTCTGTAACAATATGTTATAGGATAGGAATATAGGACCCAAATGACCCAGAGGACCCAAATGACCCAGAGGACCCAAATGACCCAGAGGACCCAAATGACCCAGAGGACCCAAATGAACCAGAGGACCCAAATGACCCAAATGACCCAGAGGACCCAAATGACCCAGAGGACCCAAATGACCCAGAGGACCCAAATGACCCAGAGGACCCAAATGACCCAGAGGACCCAAATGACCCAGAGGACCCAAATGACCCAAATGACCCAGAGGACCCAAATGACCCAGAGGACCCAAATGACCCAGAGGACCCAAATGACCCAGAGGACCCAAATGACCCAGAGGACCCAGAGGACCCAAATGACCCAAATGACCCAGAGGACCCAAATGACCCAGAGGACCCAAATGACCCAGAGGACCCAAATGACCCAGAGGACCCAAATGACCCAGAGGACCCAAATGACCCAGAGGACCCAAATGACCCAGAGGACCCAAATGACCCAGAGGACCCAAATGACCCAGAGGACCCAAATGACCCAGAGGACCCAAATGACCCAGAGGACCCAGAGGACCCAAATGACCCAGAGGACCCAGAGGACCCAGAGGCCCCAAATGACCCAGAGGACCCAAATGACCCAGAGGACCCAAATGACCCAGAGGACCCAAATGACCCAGAGGACCCAAATGACCCAGAGGACCCAAATGACCCAGAGGACCCAAATGACCCAGAGGACCCAAATGACCCAGAGGACCCAAATGACCCAGAGGACCCAAATGACCCAAATGACCCAGAGGACCCAAATGACCCAGAGGACCCAAATGACCCAGAGGACCCAAATGACCCAGAGGACCCAAATGACCCAGAGGACCCAAATGACCCAGAGGACCCAAATGACCCAGAGGACCCAAATGACCCAGAGGACCCAAATGACCCAGAGGACCCAAATGACCCAGAGGACCCAAATGACCCAGAGGACCCAAATGACCCAGAGGGCCCAAATGACCCAGAGGACCCAAATGACCCAGAGGACCCAAATGACCCAGAGGACCCAAATGACCCAGAGGACCCAAATGACCCAGAGGACCCAGAGGACCCAGAGGACCCAGAGGACCCAGAGGACCCAAATGACCCAGAGGACCCAAATGACCCAGAGGACCCAGAGGACCCAGAGGACCCAAATGACCCAGAGGACCCAAATGACCCAGAGGACCCAAATGACCCAGAGGACCCAAATGACCCAGAGGACCCAAATGACCCAGAGGACCCAAATGACCCAGAGGACCCAAATGACCCAGAGGACCCAAATGACCCAGAGGACCCAAATTCTATGTATGTTTCTATGATGATGTATGTTTTGGTGAAAGTACATAATGTGAATACTAGTAGCAATTTTACAAAAACCATGGCATAATTTCAAATCTTGACCCGAGATGATAATTATGCTACATCATAATTTCCATATGCCAACCTGGGCGGAATCCAAGTGGATTCACTTGACTTGTTTAACTAGCAGGTTGTCCATGCCCGCACAGGATTATAAACGAGGTGGGGATGGAGGTCGCAAAAAAGTACGGCCATCTTCGGATTGTGTGCGGCTGCTCAGCCATGGAAACCCATTTTATGAAGATCCCGACGAACAGTTGTTGTGCTGACGTTGCTTCCAGAGGCAGTTTGGAACTCGGTAGTGAGTGTTGCAACCGAGGACAGACGATTTTTACGTGCTTCAGCACTTGGCAGTCCCGTTCTGTTAGCTTGTGTGGCCTACAACTTCGTGGCTGAGCTTTTGTTGCTCCTAGACGTTTCCACTTCACAATAACAGCACTTACAGTTGATCGGGGCAGCTCTAGCAGGGCAGAAATTTGATGAACTGACGATGGAAAGGTGGCATCTTATGAAGGTGCCACGATGAAAGTCACTGAGCTCTTCAGTTCGGCCCATTCTACTGCCAATGTTTGTCTATGGAGATTGCACGGCTGTGTGCTTGATTATATATACCTGTCAGAAATGGGTGTGGCTGAAATAGCCGAACCCACTAATTAGAAGGGGTGTCCGCATACTTTTGGCCATGTAGTGTGTGTGTGTGCATATATATATATATATATATATATATATATATATATATATATATATATATATATATATATATATACATAGATAGATATATATATACATATATATACAGTCACGTGAAAAAGTAAGTACACCCCATG